>NW_027502865.1:0-61562 GCF_021521415.1 Bidens hawaiensis
CGTAAAAGTAGACGTGATACAAACTAAATCTACTTGATTTCACGTGGAAACTCCTTAAGAGTTTTGCATGTCTTCATATATATCTTTCCGAATGATAGGCAGAAAAGCGATTACCCAGTCATACACGAGCCCATGTGTGTTCTGATTCCCGTGAAGATAGCATCTCAAGATACTGCAGTGATCCAGATTCGGGACTTGCAGTTAATTTCTACTTTGAAGTCTATGTTTATTCAAAAAAAAAAAAAAGAAAAGAAAAATATTTGGAGTTATTGAAACATATTAGAGATGACAAAATCAAGACTTCACAATCATTGAGTAAGAGAGAAGAACGGGAAGCAGATCAAGAATACTTACAACTTAATCAGACACTATGGGTCGAAGTCAATTCGGGGTGACTTGGGGAAAGCCAAATACGCTTTGAGGAGAGATAGGAGGCATCAAAATCTCTGAGTTGTTGCCCACTTAAATTTTGAGGCTCAATCGAACCTAACTCGTATCACAGACACGATGAAAACCACTTTAAGTTATACCTGCTTACAACCTGTCTCTATATGTCATAATACAGCTAAACACGGATCTATGTGACAGTCACGTAATTAGTATGATTCCTGTTCGGATCTTTTCTTAAACGTAGCAGTCCCTATCGAGACTGAAATTTGATCCCTTATACTTTAAATTTTTTAAGTTTTTGTACTTAGATAGTTTTATGATTTTTTAACTGGTTACTTAGAATTGATCATGTCATTTATTTCTTAAAGGGAAGTTTTTAAAGAGTTAATTGAAAAATGTTCAAATTATAAGGTTTGATTTTGTAAATATAGGCGATGTTGTTAAACAGGCGAAGTTGTGAATAACTTCGCCTAGGCGAAGTTATCCGTAACTTCGCCTGTATAACCCAGACCCTATATAAGGATGTTCAACAGGCTAAACTGTTCATCACTTTTCAATATCCAGCGAACTTATCCGGCGAACTTACTGATTTTCCGGCGAACTTGTTGTTTATTTCGATTCCGAGTTATTTTTCCCAGATTTCATTAAGTTCAAGGTTCGAGATGTCGAATTATCATATATTCCATGTTCATTCATGTTTTCCGGATTCCTTAATCACGAAAACATCTACTGCACGTTGTTCCATAATCCTCACTGTCGCCGATTCAGATTCAGGCGAAGTTAGGGTTTAGGCGAAGTTATCCGTAACTTCGCCGGAAGCTTAAGTTCGCCTGAGGCGAAGTTAACCGTAACTTCACCTGAAGCTTAAGTTCGCCTGAGGCGAAGTTATCCGTAACTTCGCCTGAAACTTAAATTCGCCTGAGGCGATGTTGTGATGAGGCGAAGTTAACATTAACTTCGCCTAAATCATTTTTACTTAATATTAATTAGACGAACTTAAAGCTGAAGCGAAGTTGTTCCCAACTTCGCCTCAACTTTAACTTCGCCTATACAGAGTTTATCACAACTTCGCTCATGGTAACCAGCGAACTTGTGTTATTCATTAACGTTTATCTAACTTGGTTAGTTTGTTGCAGATATGGTTGCGGTAGCTGGTGCTGGAGGTGCAGGAGGAGACGATGGTGATAACCAACGTCAATTCTTCCCGGGTCACAATATGTACATCACTTTAGACCCGGAGGCGAGCGGTGTGGACGATTACCGCGAGATCATAACTTTCCTCCTACGCTCGAGGATTTTTCATGCCATCACAAACACTCTGCCGATATCTTTACCGAATATCGAAGACTTTTGGCAGACGATCGAATACGACTGTCGTGTTGAGCCCCCGGTCATGCGAGCGACTGTGAACAATCAACAAGTTCAGTTCAATTCTGAACAGATTCGGGTGGCATTACGGTTTGGAGAAGAGACGAGGGACGACCCAACTGAGTTCGTGGCTCCGTTCCGTGATGGAGCGTTTCTCCGAATGGGCTACTCTGGTCCATTAGGTGATACCCAGAGGAGGAAGGGTTTCCTTCTAGATCAGTGGCGCTTCCTCATGCACGTTATGATAGTGTGCATGTCTGGGAGGAAGGCGGGCACTGACGGTATGGGTGCGACCATGCAGTCTGCAATGACTGCACTGACTTACAATAAACGCTACAGTTTCAGTCAGATGGTCTTTTACGAGATAGACAGACAGAGGAGGGCGATGTCTCAGGAGCGGTTCATTATGTACCCACGTTTTATCCAGATGATATTGAACCATGTGGCTCCGAATCTACCTCAGAGACGCCCGATAAGATACGTGGAATCTGTGAGCAAACATATCTTTGCTCAATGCCGCACTTCGAGTGCGAGGAGCAACCCTGAACGTCGTCCCAGGCATACTCCACTGTTTGGGTTTTTAATCAACCCAGAGTATGTTCCTGCTGGTGGGGACGAGTTCAGAGATCCTCAACCGCGACAGGCAAGAGCAACTCAAGCTGCACCTGCTGTGCCTGTTGTGTCGGCTGCAGAGGATATAGATCTTGATGCTGTTTTTGGAGGTCAAGGCTATTTCGATATGGATCAAGTTGAAGAGGTGCAGGTCTCTGCTGCACAGGGTTCGGGTGTGAGTGCTACTAGAGCAGCTACATCGATTGCTGACTCAGATTTGGATGAGATTATGGATGAGGGGAGACGGTTGATAGTGTCTCGAGAGAGAACTTTTGGGAAGAGAAAGAGAACGGAGGATGATGATGAGTCAGAAGAGGAAGAAGATATACATAAGCTGATAAGAAGATCAAGACGGGAAAGGACAGGTGCTGGCATGGGAGCTGGAGAGACTTCAAGGATGGTACGTTTTGCTCCGGCCGCACTGTCTGGTATGTCTATCGTTCCTACTTCCGTACAGGTTACAGGTATAAGCGCTGCGGATGCTCCCGTGGTGGCTACATCATCTGCTGGCATTCCATCCATCACTGCTATCCAGACGTCGACTCCGAAGATCTTGTCTCTACCACCTCCAACGCTTACTCAGTCGGTGGTAGCTGCACGCTTACTCAGTTATGGACAACTTCGCCTGAGGCGAAGTTGTCGTGTATTTATATAGATTACGGATTACTGTTTACGTAGAGTTTGGTAGTTCAAGTTACGTGTAATTCAGTGAGTCAAGTGACGTGAGGTCGAGAGTCTGTAAGTATCACGGTTTGAGTTATTAATATAACGTGAGTTTGTTCGTATCGTATTCGTGTGATTGTGTTCTACGTCCGTAACGATCTACACAGGGATTCCGCACCTGTGTATATCGGGATATCTCGTGTGATCCGTCCAAGGAACCTACATGTTATAATACTCGTCTTTCTAGGACAAAAATCGTGATATATATGTTAATTCTTTAGGTAGTCGAATGTGAGCGTTCTGGTCGCCATCATAATTTTCGGCGTCAAAAAATAGAACTGCGGTGGTATGTGGACTAGCGTTTTGACATGACGTTGTATTCTGATTTATTATTTTTGTTACAATCGTTATTTGAGTCGAAGACATGAAAAAGACGCGGTGGTACGTGCACATGTTTAGACTCCAACATGGTATTTTTGTAATAAAGGTTTAGTGTCGGAATATCAAGTCATGGAGGTTCATGCACGATTTTTCTGCCTTAAAATTTTAAAACATTATTATTACATTTCAAGAATTTAAACCATTTTCCCTTTATTTTGTTATAAACTCTTATCACAAGTCTTCATTTATAAATGTTATATGTTTTTTATATCGTTAATAATTCTTTTATATCTCAATTTTATATGGTAAAGTTTTACACCAATTTTCTCATTTTGATTTCACGATGATTTTTATTACAAATTTCGTTCATTATGATATCTTCGATATAAGTTATATATATATATATATATATATATATATATATATATATATATATTAAGAAGTTCCATGTACAAAAATTTTATAAAATTTTATTTTTATAACTATTCCGTTATTTTGAACGGTCATTTCAAAATATTAATTATATAAACTTCTCACGACATTTTTAATTATACTACATTATATAATATACGTGGTAGAATTTTCATTACTTAAACCTATTCTCATAACAACCCTCATTATGCATTTTTGGATCATTATAAATTTTCACAAATAAAAAATTTACATCATACGATTTTCCAAGTTTTAAATTTCTTATGATAGTTTTGCCATGATTTTTTTCCAAAGATTCACAAACTTATAGTTTGTAATTGCCTTGAAATCCTTATGCAAAATTTCATAGAAATTTTACTTTAAAGACAAAATCGTTTACTTGTGATTTTCTCGATTTACAATGCCGGTCATTTTAACTAACCATAATATTTTTGTTACACGACATTAGATAACGAACTTGGTAAAAAAAAATATCTTTACGCAACTTGTATTTCCAAAACGACATTCATCATTCAATATTGAGACCTCATAACAAATTTTAACATTTAATTCACTTATTTTAAATTCCTCATAGGCAAAAATTTTAATTTGATCCTTATATAAAAAAAATTATTTTTACTTTCTCATGACGATCAACTTTTATTTTTACAATAAACCTTAAAATGCAAACTTTATTACCTTAGTTTTTCCGTGATGTCTTCCACTACTTAATTTTAAGCATTTTAGTGGAAACTCTCTTTTTATTTTGCAAAGAAACTATTGTAATTCACAAGCTTATCATATATATATTTATATATATATTAACTTATAAATTTTAATCTTCTTGGATGTTTCAAACATTACTTATAAATTAAGATATTTTCAATTTGATACTTATTATTATTCAAAAAAAATAATAAAATAAAATCTCCCTAAGTGCAACCACAAGTTCCCAAACACCCGCATCCCATCTCAAACCACTGCCTTAAATCAAATCCTCACCTACCCAAACCCCATGCAAGTCCAAGATATACAAAAATCAACCCAACAAAAGGCCCTAACTACCGACACTTCTACGCCACGAAAAATCTATCAAACTCACTATCTTAATACTTCAAAGACACCGACAAACACACTCATGAATGCCTTGAACATATACAAACAAAAGCTTACCCAACTATGACTCATATTCATCGACCCATGCTAATCCAAGCTAGTCAAGGTCGACTTACCCAACCCATCAACTTTACCCGAACACAAATAAGCAAACATCATCCTAATAGCCCAACCACTACCCACACGAGTCATCTAAGCCTAACTCACTCAAAAGACCTAAACCCAACAAACCCTATCAACCCAACTCAAGAAGACCCAACTACGCAAACCAACTGAAACACACTCACTTTTCACCAAATTTTCAAACTATTCACCGTTCGAAGCCTAAAACCCCTCCCTAAGCACGCAAGCTTCGTGTTACCCTTAAATTTTATATATATATATATATATATATATATATATATATATATATATATATATATATATATATATATATATATATGTATGTATACATATATACAACTAGTGTATTTATAACGACCCCATGTGTTCAAATAATCACTTTTAGATTATAAATTTTTTCAAGACTAACGATTTACATATTGTCCAAATCTTATAAATCATCTTTCAAAAATCTAAGATTGTCATGACAACAAAATTCTATTATGAGGATTTGTTTTCGAGGAGACTATTAAGCGAATATACAGGTGTTTTCAAGGTTTTAAATATTGTCACCTAAGGTGATAAATCTCTTTATAAATATGGGGTTTCATTTTGAATGTCGAATTCGAGATTTATTCAATAACAAATTACAACTTTCCACCATCTTGCATAAACTCAATGACCATGGCTTTGCAAATCTTTTTGGGACGCATTTACAAATACTTTATATACTAGATATTGTGAAAGAAATTTTCGTTCGATAACGATTTACGCGAACTATTACCTCTTATCATCTCAAGCATAATTTCTTCATAAATTATTCTCATCACAACGACTTTATGTATACAATTCTTTTAACAATTTGGCTTAAACGATTTACATTTGATAATGATCAAAATTCTTCTCTAGCTACGTGTTACCGCGATGCCTTGTTATTATATACATTTTTTTGGAAACAATAAAACGCCTTTACTTGAGACTTCATTTTCGATATTCTTATATTTTCAAAGAGCATATAAAACGCGATTTACATATTTCAACATTAAATTCGAGTGTCACGATTATTGCGATTTTCTTTTCATTTGATGAGATGTTTCGATGACAATAATTTCCACATGAGATTTCATTGTTGGGTTTTGATTTTCGTGACGAATGCAAACTATTCAATAGCAATTTGAGTAATACTTTCAAAACCTTAACTTCGCCAAAAATCTCGTTTATCTTTTAAACGATATTTCATGACTATGTTATTTATATTCGAGCATTTATGTAAACACGATTCTATACATTATTCTATCTCATTTCATCTAATCTATTAACGGCCGAGGTGTGGCTGTCTACAAGTTTTGGCGCTATTAGAAACCGTTATTATAATGATGATTATATACATGGTTTCACCATAGTGGCCGTATTTACGTTTTATCACATTTCATTGATTGTTTTGATTGTTAATCTAATGTTATTTTATTTATGTTGATACACGTATGCATCACCCCAAGAAACTCACCTCATTTATCATGTTATTACATTCTACGCGATCGAATTCTCAATTACTTTTAACCTCAAGTTTGTTCACGTATGAAACTCATCGTACGCTATTATTAATTGTAACGTTGCTTACCCCGACCTCATGTACTCACTTATTGGGTTTTTCTCATTCTTCACTCATCGAATTTTATACTAAATTTTAGTGTCCCGACGTACAACCATGGAGTTTAAGGATTTGTTTATTCTTTTCACATTGATGACATTTGCCTTTAAATCCAGTTTCGTAATTGTTTACCCTGAATTGTATTTATTCGATCGTCTCTACTTATTTAAACAAGATTGTTATTTTTGCCTTGGTTTATATTTTAAAAATTTTAATTGTTTCATTTGTGTATCCCATTTTCCTACTTATTTAAAAGTCAACCCCAAAGTTTTCAACCACGGGTATTATTTATCCAATACGTGTAAAAGTTCAACAGATTCATGCACGTTTCTAATGTTAAATGTTTCAAAATAAATATGTCATTTAAACCACACAATGGGACGAACCATGTGGACCATACGGCGATGTAAATAATTATGGGTGCACACTTAATTATAGAAATCCCAGTATGGAGGCCATAGTAAGTGCGGTTATGTGAGATAACTCGGACCCGATAATGATAGCGGAAGAATGATAGAAATGCGAATTATGACAAGGGCATGGTGGCAGGGGCAGATCTAGCTGCATGGGTGCGGGTTCACGGGAACCCACTGGGTTTCGGATTTTATTTAGAACGTCCTTATAAAAGATGAGAGTGAACCCATATATAAATTGTGAATGAACCCATACATTAACAAGAAGAGTGGGCTGGTGGTAAACAATGAGCCTTTCAAATGTGAGATCCCATGTTCGATTCTCCCTCTCTAAGCCAGTTTTTATTTTTAATTTTATTTTTATTTTTATTTTAATTTTAATTAACCGGTTACTTCCAATTTTTAATTTTATTTTAGTTATCTGGTTATTAAGTAATTAGATTTGTGATGCACCATGTAATATCATTCAACCACAAATTGAACAACGGATAATGGTTACTGCGTATTTCCTATGCATTAATTAGGTTAGTGGGTGAGGTTTTTACTTCATGTTTTACTTGTTCTTTAATCCAGTATCTCAGTTTGTTTATGTTTGTATGCTTATAGGCCATTTCTAATACAATAAAAAAGAATGAAAATTATACAGAAAATTTCCCATCCCCTGGTCTCCTCTATTAGTTTCTTGGGGACAAAATGGTGTGATCACACAATCACAAATGGTGTTCGTGTATAAATGGTCATATATGTAAAATTCTAATATAATTATCTTTCTTGATTGATGTAGTCGATGATTCTACCATCAAGCGTGAAGCATACAGATTTGTATTTGACCAAGTTACACCTCTTTCTTCACACCATTTACAACACGGTTATAATTTATAATTTGTATATTTTAAGTTTTGTACCCTTATTATTAGAATATTCATTGTTTGATTGGCATATATGAATTTTTATTGATCATCTATATATGTTTGATGAAAAATTTAATATTTATTTTGAGAGATCCATGTCCACATAATGAATCGGGCCGCCAGTCAAGGCCAATGAGGCTTTTGCGTAAGCCAAATCGATTTAAGCATAAGTCGATGATCATGCTTTATAAATTGACATTGTTAACTGTTTTTATCACACTTGTTAACATCTAATCACTTTGCAAGTTTATTTGCGTGAACATGTTTTTTAAGTTTGACTATTATTAATCGCAGTTTCTTATGATGATGTTTGTTTTTTTGTTACCGTAACGTATATTTATTAAGTGATAAACCTAACCGACGTGAATCGTCAAAATGACCCGAACCTTCGAACTGTCTCGAACCGTCAGCCGACCCAAACAGTGAACCCATTGGAAAAAAAATTCTGGATCCGCCTCTTCATGGTGGATACGCCGCCGGTACATCCTATATATAAGTGTCTTTATTATGTTTCTCATTTGTAGCGTTTTTTTCGAAACATGCAAGGATTTGACGCTATTCTTTGCTTAAAGATTATTTTTTTCTTCTGTTTTTATTTCTCATGCAATTGTTTTACCAAAAGCGACATTCGTTAGTTATTAACTTTTTTTCAATTTTATTTTAATTTCGGGACGAAATTTCCAAAAAGTTGGGGATACTGTGACATTAGTCAAATTCGGATTTCGATTTTCTTTCACGTTTTATTTTAATAAATTATACTTCGAACCCGTATTGCATTGTAAACCCGACACGGTAATTTTATTAATCATTTAAGTCAATATTTAAATTTTTCACGTACTTATTTCATTAAAACCCGTCATGTAGGCGTGTACTAATCGTTGTTCATTAAACATAAAATTAGTTGATAAATTGTAAGGGGTAATACTTGTCATTTTCGAATCTATATTATCATTTCTTAAGTTTAATACTTTTCATAAAATATGTAGAACTTGGAGGGCCTTTATGTAAATATGTAATATATATATATAAAGGAAAAACCCTAACCCTAATCTCATTCATACAGCCCCCCCCCCACCCACCCACCCACCTTGCCGTTTTCCGGCGACCTTGGGATTCCGGCGAGAAGCCGGCGACAGCAACTCCGGCCATCCTTTCTCCCCGATCTCGAACTCCGTCCGCCCTCCCCTCTAGCCCGTAACTTCAACGCCATCACCACACTATCCTTCCCTCTCTCTGTACCTCTGGCGAGCCCAGACACACCACCGGTGCACCGCCTCTCTCTCTCCGTCTCTATCTCTCTATCTCTCTTCGTCTCTTTCTCTATCTCTCTCCGTTTCTATCTCTATATCTCTCTCCGTCTCTATCTCTCTATCTCTCTCGTCTCTCTCTATCTCTCTATCTCTGTTTATCTCTCTCTCTCTCTCTCTCTCTGATGCGTTTTTCTGGCGTGCCTCCGGCGCCGGACTGGGCTCCGGTGAGCATTGTTTCCACCTCTTCGGCAGCCTTCATCTCCGACGACCCCCGCTCGGCTCCGACAATTGTTCTCGGCCAAACATCGTATGGTAAGCATGAGATTTAGAGTTTTTAATCATTTTTGTGTCAATCTCATAACCGGTAATCGAGTCATGAGTTCGGTCCCCCACCCCTTAAACCGACTTTGGAGAGTGTTTTTGGAATCATTTTTGTTAACCTAATAACTTATAATAAAGCTTATTATTATTATTATTATTATTATTATTATTATTATTATTATTATTATTATTATTATTATTATTATTATTATTATTATTATTATTATCATTTAATAAAACAATTATTATTATTATTATTTTCATAATTAATAGATGACTATTATTATGATTATCATTTTCATTATTATTAGGATTATTAAGGAATATTATTAAATTCTATTATTGTTAATATTATTCACTTGTTTTATGGAACCGAAACCCATGTCGGGTCTAGTTGTCGTTTAACGTCATTGATACACGAGTTATATTTTTATCACTAACACTATTAGTATTACAATGTTATAAGTATTAATTATTATCTTTAACATGGCACATATAATTATCATAATAATAATTATTGTTAGTAAAATTCTTAAATCGATTAACAATGTATTCAACAACGAAAGTAATTGTTATTATATTTATTATTATTGTTACTATTATTAGTTTTAACAACAATTTTTCGATGAGTAGTATATTTATATATTATTATCACCATTATCTTATATATCTAGATATATGTATATAACATGTTCTAAAGTTATTATTATCATTACTATGTCTATTATTAATAATATTATTATAAGCTTTATTAGTAGTTCATTTTTATACAACCGAGCTCATGATTTAAAATCCGTCTCGTTTCTATTTAATATTGGTTTAGTTATTTAAAATCTCAATAAAATAATATTATTTTATTTTAAATTATCAGTTAAATGTGAGTCCCTAATCGTTAGCAATTAACTGGTAACCTGATTAACAACCAAACCTTCTCGTTTATTGTTTCAAATGTAGTTTCAACTAAAGTTCAAGTTCATTAATATATTATTTATTCGTTTTCAATTAGTTTTTAAGTCGGATTCGTTCATTTCGTTCACAAGCTTTCTATATGTCGATCATTTATTAGTTTCTCAATTCGTCAATCGAGGTGAGTACTTTCATACGCTATTTTCTATCTTTTGTTTTGGGGTGACATTTCATACTTATCAAACTAAATGCTTTATTTACTTGAATCTTAAACCCACAAACATGATTGTATACTTAACTTATATAATTGCTCGATTTGGTGGTCTATGCTTACATGCTTATGTGTTTATCGCTTTTGGATGGTGGAACTATAAATCCTAGACCATTTGGAAACCCCACATGGCAAGGTGTCGTTAACGTAATGCAATTAACGATAACTATAAAATCTTAGACCACTTGGCAACCCCTTGTGGCTAGGTGGCGCTAATGTGTTTAGCAATTGTCTATTTATCCAAATCTAGTGCTTTTATCTATTGTTTTGTGTACAAGTTTTGTGGATTTTTATTACTATATACTTATATGCTCAAACTTATGAATTGCTTACCAACCTTTGTGTTGATAAACTTTATTTTATGAAATGTTACAAGTTTGACTTTTGTTGACTCGAGGACTTGACGAAAAACGTTACCAAGACTATTAGGGTATTAGTAAAACGAACAATATGATTGCTACTTGATTTCAAATTTGTTTATATGAATGAGATGTGTTGTTTATTGATTTATGAAATAAATGAGCTGATTAAATATTTTCACTTTAAATAGTGTCTTGTGTTTTTGGGCAATCCGTTGCACCCCGGCATGTTCCGCCGCCTTTGGTCGGGGTGTGACAGTGTGTGAGTTGCGAGTTTGTTTTAGTTACCAAAACCCGCACCTAATTAAGGATCATGAAGATGAGTCGTGATTGATGACGACCTGTCATCTAATCAATTGAATACTGATTTGAATCGAACAATTGAAAATTTAAGTACTCTATCAGTTGAATTAACATAGCATGCCACATGAATCAAACAAATTAAGTCCCGTTAATCATACGAAATCAATTGAGCACTGGAAAAAAGTGAGACTTAATAATGGTGCGACATCAATGATTAAAAGACACGAAGTTTAATACTGAGTATATATGTTTGTGTAGAAATACATATATACAAATAGGGTCATGAGAGAACTTCTTTTTAGTAAGAGAACAAGGAACCCCCCCCCCCACTATTACACATATGTTGTGTATACTACTACACATAACTCATACTAGTGGGGCGCCTGAGTGATACAACGGGGAACAAACAACACTTAAAAATTGTTAACAAGTCGAACTGAGTCTAGCCAAAGCAGCTCGAGTTCGACTCGAGCTTCATTCCAAGCTGGCTCGAATAGGCTCTAAACTAAAATCAAGTGGGCTCGTTTGACTCAATTTCGCTCGACATTAAAACTTGTCATCAAGGTCAAACAAATATTCATGCAAAGGGGTTAAGAATAAAACGTTTAGAAAAACAGTTTAATCGGGTTGGTGGGTTGTAAAAACAGGTTAAAAAGGGTTACTGGGTCGAACGTGTTTAGAAAAACAGTTTAAACAGGACAACCTGAACAACCCATTTAATTAAACAATTGGACTTGAACACCAACCTTTTTTTTAAACAGGCTAGATATGACAGCCCAAGACCTGATTTTTTTCATATCGTGTTTTAAGTCGTGTCGGAATATAGTGGGTACGATTGTCACTAATTATCCCTAGTCCCTACGGTAAAAACTAGAAGGATCAATTTCAAAACATTCACTAATAAATGGGTCGACCCAGTTGCTTCATCTCTAATGGGTAATTCACAATGTGTTTAAACCCTTGTAATTAATTAAACTCTTAAAATTTATGTAAAATATTATTTTTTTTCTTTGTAATTCTCATAGAAGAACCTAGATTAAGCACAATTTCTTCAAAGTTAAAATGTTGATAACTTTTTTAAGACGACATTGTTTTTTAATAAGAAAAAACTACACCATAAAATAGAGTATATTTTAATATATTTAATTTGAATACCCAAGAAAATTTGACGGCGAGCCAATGATTGCCATATGTAAAGTTAAAAAAATAGTGTTTTATTTTTGTTTTGTTTTTGTTTTTGTTTTTGTTTTTTTAAGCCTTTCCGGCGGCGTATCGACATTTACGGAGTTGTTAATCAGAAACGTAAATAAACAAAGAAGACGTTGTATGAAAAACCCTACCGCTTTGGACCCTTTACGAACACTTTTTATTTAATCTTTTGTTTTAAAACCAGTTTTAATTAATAGCCCACTACCCAAATAAAATATGTTGGTTGAATTATTTTATAAGCTAATAAAAATGATAAGTGCGTGAATCAATAATTAAATGATATGTGTTATAAAAGTAATAGTACATATTTTCTCTCTTAGGGTATGTTTGGTTGGAAGTAATAAAAATGAAGAAGAAAGGTAATGAGAGAATGAATGAAATGAACAAGGGAATGAAATAGATAATTACCATTCATTTGTCTTGTTTGGTCAACCCATGAGAATAAAATGAATAATTACTCTATGTTGTTTTGTATGAAAAAAAAACTGTATGAATGAAATAGAAATAATAAAAACATTCCTAGCTCAAAATATATTTATTGTTTTACATAAAAAAAACTGAAATTGCAACGAAGGTGGTAGCTCCGGCGACGAAAATGGTGGTGGTGGTAGCTCCGGCGACGAAAATGATGGTGGTGGTGGCGGTGGTAGCATTGGTAGTGATGGCGATGGTAGGGTGGCGACTACGAAGGTGGTGGTCAGGCAGTGACATTGGTGGTGGCGGTTATGTTCAGGTGACGGTTGCAGCGCTGGTGGTATGGTGGTGGTGGTGGCGGAGGTGGTGGCGACGGTAGCGGTGGCAATCAGTGGTGGTGGTGGCGATGGTAGTGATGGTGGTGTGTTGAGAAAGTAGGGTGAGAGAGGAATGGAATGAAAAAAGAAGGGGGTGGGAAGGAATGGTTTTGATGGAATAGGATTACATGTGTAATTAATGATTCTATTCCATTGAGCAACCAAACACCACTTTCTTTATTCCCACGTAATTAATCATTTCATTTCTCCTGTCATTCCTGCATAACAAACGTTACCTTAATATGCAAGTCACATATTAATCTTCCTGTCACTTTGAATCTATAACCTTTTCATATGATATATATTTTTTTTTTACAAAAACAATCACTATAATAACAAGTGTTTTTTATCTTTAATATGAGTATGAATTTGTTATATAAATATTAAAACAAAATTTATGTCATTGTGTCCTTTTGTTTTTCATTGTGTCTTTTTCATTATTGAGTTTTTTTATCATTACGTCTCTTAAATCATCATCGTCATTTTTTAATATTAATAACAACGTTGTGTAATAGTATGTAAATATAATGATAAACTGCACAAATTATCCAATACGTAAAACACAATAATGAATACATATGGCACAATAACCTAAAATATAAAACACAATGGTGAATACATATAACACAATTACCTGAAACGTAAAACATAGTGGAAACTACATACTATACAATGACATGAACGCAATGCTCTTTTTCTCAAATTAAATGAATGCCATATGTCAATCCCGAAAGACAGTGAACGTATTACACAATTACTAAAACAAAATGATAAGTAGAAAGAGAAATGATGAGCACAAAAATACAATGACGAACAAAACGACAATGACGTAATCTTTGTTAATTGTTATAAATATGAATACCATTTGAAAAACACAATAACCAAAATTTAAAACACAATGCATATAAAAACCAAATTAAAAAATAAAATGAACAACCAATAACACAACATATAAAAACCTTTTAATTTTTTTTATATAACAATATGATACTCATATTTAAAATAAAAAAAAAACGTTTGTTATTGTGGTGAAATTTTTTTAAAAAAAATGTTGGATGAAAAAGTTATGTACTTTTTTAAATAATGTGAGAATTGACATGTGTTTTACATTTGAATAGAGAAAGTCAACAAAAGTAAGTTATTACCTTTATGCGGTTCCGATCAATTTTTTCCTATTAAATTAATCTCTAATATTCAAATTTAAGATCAACTGATTATATTTCTTTTCACCTTCTCATTTTTGTCATTTGTATTTTAACCTTATGCACTAAAACAATCAATAATTTATGTAGGAGATGATGCAATTGGTCATGGCTGATATTAAGTGACTTCCAAAAATGAAGTTACATGTAAAAGATGACGTAGCTGTATATGTATGTGTGTATTTGTATTTGTATTTGTATTTGTATGTAAAGAAAAAAAAGTAAAATAAGAAGTTTCTTAAGAACCATAAGAAAGATATAAAATTTGATTAAGAAACTATATGAGCCTATTTAGAAAACTATGTAGCATAAATTATAGATCATAGGAAACTATTTGGTAATTTGGAAACTACTAATGTTAATCACTAGATCTTATATCCAAGGGCGTACATTTATTCTTACTATTTTTAGAAAATTATAATTTTTTATATTAACCCGCCCTTGCATGTATGTGTGTTTATGTTTATATGTGCATGGATGAGGTGTGCATGTGTCATGCATGTACGTTTGTTATGTGTGTATGCTAAATCATATTTAAAAACATACATCAACAAAAGCATAGTAAAATGTTTGAGAATGGTGGATTTCCCTGGCTAGTTGTTGCGGATATTTGATCTGTATAAATTCGGTTAAGGTATTGGTGTGGTACCGAGACTCGGTGTCCAATCAATAGGGAATGGCAAAAAATTAAATAGAAGTTTAGCCGGAATCGGTCAGTTTTGGGTTTTTTTTTTCATTACGGTGCCGACACTCGTAGCAACGGGAAGAGAGACTCAACAATTAAAAAAAAAAAACGATACCGGTATTGGTTTAGATAATTTTGATGCCTGTACCGATGTTCGGTCGTAATGGTACCGGTATGTCAATTTCACTTGTATTTACACAGCTTATTATAAAAACAAAATATAAAAAATATATTTTATCGGAATACAACTCCGTTTTCGATGAAAATCATGCACGGATGTGGAGGAACAAAAGAAAAGTAAACTTGTTTGCAGCAGGCTTTCGGTCAAAAAATAAATCATGTTAGGGGCTGTTTGGCAAGTACTGAACCGTTAAGTGCTGAATCATTAAGAGGTCTGAATGATTAAGACGATCTGAATCAGTAAGTGCTGAACTAGTAAGTGTTGTTTGGTTAAACCTCTGGATGACCGTGCAGAATGACTATTTTACCCTCTAAACTATTTCGTGTTGAATTCAATATATCTGTTTAGTCAAAGCGCATAATAATTGTACTAAATGAATAAACATTCATAATAATCAATCAATATACATCTTAAAACAAACTTTTATTATAATCAACCCAAATACATCTTAAAAATAGTTTAACAATATACCAACAAGTAGGCAAAACCCCTCCACATCAAACACGGCTTAAGCTATATCCGGGATGCATAACACCCATTATAGTACAACCAAACACATCTTAAAAAATGCGTCATTTCAACAATTACACGCATTTATCTTTCCTTGTCTCTTAACCTCTTTTCCGCATAAACCTACAATAAATCATCATTGACACCAAAATTAGCTAGTTTATTGATTCTAAGCTTTTGATCATAGACAAAAAAAAAAAGATTGCATAAAAAAAGACAACCAATTATGATATAATTTCTATATTAGCTTTGACCAATTACTTCACCAACCTAAAACATTTTGCATTCATATACCACATAATAACAAACAAAACATTCACTACAAACTTAACGCCTGTTGGCTACTATCCTAAAAATTTTTGTTAAATTACTATATTAGAGAGGCTCAACACCTACCGTCATCACTACAAACGCAACAAACTACAATAAAATATTCAAGACATAAACAACAAACACTAAAAGATAGTTGAACATAGCATAATTCTTAAGCAACTAAATTTGGATGTCATATGTCAAAATCAGCATAGGGATTGAGCTACATACATCATGAAGTCTGGGGTTTAAATTTGTAGCCTTATCCTACTTTCTACAAGCTTCTTCCAGCATATCTGAATTTAAAAACATACATTGTTTGATTATAAGTAGTGATTACCTAAGCAAATGAAACAACAAAGCAATATCAATCTTGGTTCAACAACCATAAGACATCAATTTAGTTTTATTTTGAGATCAACATTCTGCCAAACTGCCATAGGCATTTTTTCTTTGTATGCATATGTAAATATCCTCCTAAAAGATATGGTGTATCAATTTGTTTAAACTTAATTTTATTTAACTTGTGTTTGTTTAATTAGAATAATGAATGATTTTTTGCAAGTAAAAAATGATCTCATAAGATGGCCCAATATCGACATTCATTTTGTAATTTTATTTGTCAAAATACAAGCAAGATACAACCAAGTTGAACATCAATTATCTAAAACTAAACATCAATTAGTCATCCGAACCATAAACCCTAGCTTCTAGGCCTAGACATTAGAACCCTAGAGATCGTGAAACAGAAATCGACGAGGGTGAGGTGATACATAAGAGCATAAATGGAGCAGGGAAATAAAAATCATACCTGTTTGTGCTTGGAATCCGGCTGAAATCGAGCGAGTATGGTGGTGTTGTGCCTAGGTCACCATAAGAGAAGGAGAAAGAAAGCCAGCGATGGTGGCCTGGTGGGTATAATTGTCCACTGAATGGTTCAGCTTCAATCTCCATCTGAGCGACTAAGAGGAAAATGGAATCATTCAGATGTGTGATTTAAGCAAACCAAACACCCTCATATCTGAGCGAACCAGACATCTCCTCTTAATAGCCTCATTCAGAGGCAAATAAACACCCCCTTAATGAAAAAACGGTAATTTTGTTTTTTAATTTCACTGGTTTATTTTAGGGTCTTGGGACTTTGTTGCATAATTTTAATTTCACGCGTTATTTAGTAAAACCTATGTTTTATAATTTCAATTTTGAAAACTATTAAAAAGTCGTTTTCATGTTATATATATCCGTGATTTTAAGGGTCATCTTGTTGTCTGGCTGTCAAATGAGGGGTCCTAGATTGCGCTGAAAACGAGAATGAATGAATGAGTGGCTGCAAGACATGTCTGAAACATCCAGGAAATGGGGGTCTGCAACCACCAAATTTAAGACGTTTTTCATCAACCAACTCAAAAACATGCCCTCTATAATTCATGTTCTATGTTTCCAAGTGCCCTGGTTTCGTACTTCAATTTCCCTCATTTCATGTATCTAGTTTTCATGCATGTATCAATCTTGTTGCTTGTCTTATGGTACTTGCAACCTAAAAGTTGATAATCATTGACTTAACGAAAAATGTAAAATATCAGTGTTATTCCAGTGATCCAAACAAAAATTGTCAATAATACATAGACCGCACTAGACTGGCCGATGGGACTAAACCCGCCACCTGTCTGGTGGGCTCAACCAATCTAAATGAAACATAAAAGGGCTGGGTTATGCTAAACATACCCTCTCCATTACTTGTCAAACATTCTCTCCTGAATTTTGACGTATTTCAACAATTTTATTTGACATATTACTACACTCTAACATTTTTTTAAATTTTATTGTTTCTTCTTCAAAGTTTTCAATAAATCAATCAATCATGCCCAGTAAAATCCCACCGACAGCAATTCTTCTTCAAAGTTTTATTTTATTATTTTTGTTTCTCTCTTTTTATGTTTATTATACTTGATCATAATAATATTTATTATTATCACTGTCGATGCATTATTATATTTATAAACTATAATTATATATATGCGTGTTAGAGAGACTAATACTAATATTACTAATATTTTTATTACTAAAAATAAATACATATATTAATAATATTGACATCATAATAAGAAAAATAATTAATAATAACAAAATAGTTTTTAATTTGATATAATTAGTGAAAACTATTAAGTGAAACAAAATGTTTGCGGGACTAATATGTATATAAATAATGTTAAGGGTAAATAGTAATTGATTTGATAAGTTCAAGAGGGATGTATAGTTAGTAAAAATCGTATAAAGGGGGTATGTTCACTACTACAAAATCGAATTTTAGTGACATACACCCCGTCAGGTCGATGCGACACTTTCGAAAAAAAGTGTCACCGTATGTATTCTTGAAAATTCCTGGAATGTTTTGGTGACGATTTCAACGGGCTTGTGTGACTATTGCATAGAGAATCACCTCTTTAGTCACACTAAACATAGCGTATGTCACAAAATATTAGTGACGTTTAATCGGAATGTGACCAAATGTCACTATTTGGTCACGTTTTTCGTTTGTCACAAATGTAACTATTTTTTGTGATACCATAGATAAACATATGCTCACATATGGCAATTGTTTGTGTCACTATATAACGGCGCACATTCACTAAAATAACGTAATTGTGAGTAAATATAATTTACAATAAAAGTAAACATTTGTTTGTGTGACGTTAAATTTATGTTTATTAGTCACACTAATTAATTGTGTTACCATATGTTAAAGTTTATGGTGACAGTGACAGTTACAATGTGTCACTAACGATAACTAATAGTCATGACAAATGTAACAAACATGTGACTAGAAGTAACAAATGGTCAGCTTCCATTTTATTATGTGTCACTAAAAATTTAAACTAACGAAATAGTTATTGATGTATAAGAAGTTTATGGTCACAGCTCGAATATGCATGTGTGACAAATTATATATTATGGTCATAGTTAATGGAACATGTGACTAGAATTGCAATTTGGTGATTGTTCACTTTATTTGGTGTGACTAACGGTTAATACTAAGAAAACGTTAGTGAAGTCTAAGTAGTTTATAGTCACAGTTCATTTTAGTAGGTGTGACTAAAATTTTTAATACTAAGGCAACGTTATTGATGTATAAGTATTTATTTGTCACATCTCCAATTCGAATGTGTGTAAAATATATATTATGGTGATGATAAATGCATATAATTTGTGACTAGAAGTTACAATTAATTGTTCACTTTGTTAGGTGTGACTAAATGTTCAATAGACAATCATCTTTATTGATGTATAATTACTTTTTGGTCACATCTAGAATATGGATGTGTGAGAAATTATATATTATGGTAATGGTAAATGCATACAATATGTGACTAGAAGTAACATATGTTAATTGTTCACTTTGTTAGGTGTGACTAAATGTTCATTACTAAGGAAATGTTAGTGAAGTGTAAGTACTTTTTAGTAAACATGTGACCATTACATATTACATTATTTTAAGGAAATGTTAGTGTTGTCTTAGTTGTTTATAGTCACAAAAAAAATCTTTACAAAAGAGTGTGACTAAAGGTGTGTTAGGGTCATGTATTTGTGTAACAATGTGACTAAAGGTTAAACAATAGTGACTCTAAAAATAATTCCTGACTTTAAAGATCGTTATTATCCAGATTATAATTTTTTAATTTATTAGGTGTGTAAAAATATTACTAATTAATTAGGTGTGATTATAGTGACAGTTTTAATTTAATGTGTGACTAAAGACTATATTATGGTTTTCAATGGGCCATTTTTCTTAAAAGATGATTAATTGGGCCTTTTTTTCAAAACATGATAATTTGGGCCCATTTTTGTTCTAAACACGATTATAAGCATTTTGATTTATGAATAACCAGTGTATACAACCACGAGTTCGTCATCCTTTCTATTCGTGTTTTGCGTAATGAATGTAGTTAATAAATGAAGGGTTATTAATTATACAATCTATTATATGAATCCAATTTTGATTTTTTAGAGTTTGATCAAACTATTTGATATGTATGCATGTACTTTTGGATTTACAGAAACGTTTATATTTACTATTCGATATGGTATAGCAGAATTATAAGATAAAGTAGTCACAACACATTGACTCTTAACATTCAGTATATTGATTATAACAATCAGAGTACAAACTGAATAACCGTCACGACTGTTACAAAAATCAACATTAAAAGCTATATATTGATTATAACAATCAGAGTACAAACTGAATAATCGTCACCATCCTAAACTAGATTTAGCCTAACTAATGATATAGTAGACCTCGGTCGTATTAGCTTGAAAATTTGGATATATCAAATTACCTTGGATGTCTTGGCAACACCTCAGGCATTCAAAGATCCACTCTGTTGACCTCGGTCGAATCTATAATAATGATAGTGAATAAAATTTACGGAAACACCATCAGAGATTCAGATCATCTTTCCGAGATTCGGACATATAATATTATGAGAAATAATCCACCAAATCGCGGATATTAGACTTGAACCGAAATCTTGTGATCTTCCTTTCGTCCTTTCCATGAAAATCCATGACCAAATCATCACTTTATCATCTTCCATGTCATCTTCCTCTACATTAGTAATCTTCATCGATGTGTAACAACAAAATCAACACGGTTAATTAACACACACAACAATATACACACTGATGCTTCAAACTGTTTATAATCTAAACATTCCAACGTCTAGACTATTATATACATGCATGTAATATAAAAACCAACAGATTTACCTTGATATATAGTTAACACCGAGAGAGAAATCTAAACTAAAAGATATGATGTGCAGGTGCAATTTTAAGTACAAAAAGATATAAAGGCAATGTTATTAATACTAAACAACATGTAGTTAGATTTGGTCAGCATTGGAATATGTGACAAAGTAACTCCACTAGTATAAGACTAGTTTAGGTGTGACTTAGACCATTCCCATTCACAAACCAACCCAACCCAATCTTTATTATAAAATTAATTTCTCTTTCTTTCACCAATCCAATCCAATCCAATCCAACCAAACCAAACTATCCACCCTCATTACCAAACCAAACTTCATTATTTTTTTATTAAATAAATATAATTTATAATTATACTTTTTATTAATAATTTTTTTTTTATTAAAAGTGTTTAGAATCATAAAAATAATTACTTTCTTTAAAATAAACAATATATATATATAATATAAAAATATTTAAAAAATACTTATATTCACCAAACACATTTAATAAAGTAGATAACAAAATTACAATCGTAGCATTAAATATAAAGTGTTGGATAATATAAATTAGTAATTATTAATATTTATTTTATTATAAAAATATTTTTTTTGCAATCTAATGTTTTTTAATTAAATTTATACTAGTGTTTTTCAGAAAAAAAAATAAACAAGACTGTATTTTTACATTTTTTTAAAAACTTATTAATTAAAAGTTATTAAAGAAAAACAATTTTAGTGTTATAATTAATTAGTATGAAAAGAAAAGGAAAAATAAATTAAAATGGGAACCAATAATATGGTGACATGTGGCCTGCAAGTGGATGGGCAAACTAACTTGGTTTATCGAGTGGTTTGGCCAAATTTGAGGCATTTTTCCTTTTTTTTTAAATAGTGTTTCAAACTCAAACTAGTTTGCTAATGGGAGTAGTCTTAGACTAACCATTAGCAAACCGGATTCAAACCGGTTCACCACAACAAAATTATTTGCATACCTACTCACTGTCACATGTCACTATTTTATTGGTTTCTATTTAATTTGTTTTTCCTTTTCTTTACACATTAGTTAGTTTAAACTATAACATTGATTTTTTATAATAACTTTTAATAATTAAGTTTTTTAAAAAATCTAAAAAAACAGTCTTGTTCAGTTTATTTTTGTGAACACGCCGGTATAATTTTAACTAAAACAGAGTTTAAAAAATATATTTTTTAATAAAAAGTAAATATTGACCGGCAACAAGAAGCTAAAGTGAAGACGATGAAAAAAGTTTTCAATATTCTACGCAACGAATAATTTGAAGTTTACCCGGTTATATGACCAATAGAGAAGCTCACGTCGCTTTTTAAAAACGATTTGGTTGAGCATATATATTTTAAATTTTTATATATTTTTTAAATTAAATATATTGTATATTTATTAAAAATTTATTTTTATATTTCTAGCTAGTCACTTTCAATGAAAAGACATAAATTATAAATTGTATTTATTTAATAAACAAATAACTAAGGTTGGGTTGCTAATTAGTGTGAAAAGTTGAGTTTGGTTTGGTAATAAAGATTGATTTGAGTTAATTTCTGAATGGAGATGGTATAGGAAATGTTAGTAAAGTGTAAGTAGTTTATAGTCACATATCCAATTACTTTTTTGTTACAAAATATATATTATGGTGATGTTAAATGCATACAATTTGTGACTAGAAGTAACATATTCTAATTGTTCACTTTGTTAGGTGTGACTAAATGTTCAATAGACAATCATCGTTATTGATGTATAATTACTTTTTGGTCACTTCTACAGTTTGGATGTGTGACAAAATATATATTATGGTGATGGTAAATGCATACAATAGGTGACTAGAAGTAACATATGTTAGTTGTTCACTTTGTTAGGTGTGACTAAATGTTCATTACTAAGGAAATGTTAGTGAAGTGTAAGTAATTTTAATTAGTTAACATGTGACCATTACATTCTTTACATTCTTTAAGAAACGTTAGTGTTGTCTTAGTAGTTTATAGTGACAGTTTTAATTTTAATGTGTGACTAAAGACTATATTATGTTTTTCAAAGGGCTATTTTTCTTAAAAGATGATTATTTGGGCCTTTTTATTTAAAACACGATATATAAGCAGTTGTATCCAAGTGCCTTTTCGGCATCCCTGTCCCTACTCCCTAATCAATAACTTTTAAAAGGAATTCAAAATCATGGCGATATCCATCACGCTACTATACCATGTTAAAGGTATTTCATATATGCTTTACACGTTTGATCGATTTATGAATAACCATCAGCAACCATGCACGATATTTCGTCTTCCTTTCTATATATTCGAGTTTTGCGTATAATGAATGTAGTTATAAATACATGAATTAGGGTTATAATTAATTATACAATCTAGTATCTGAATTCGATTTGGATTTTTTAAATTTCTGATCAAACTATTTGATTTAATGCAGAAGACTACACGAACGTCCAGGGGCTGGAATACGACTACACCTTTAAGAGGGTGGTTAAGGGTTCCCTGGTAAGTTATAAATATTCTCATTTTACTTTTATAATTTCAATCAAAAATTATTATATAAAAGTTATAAATTTATAATTGAAATTTTGTTTATATTGCAAAAACTACCGGTTGCATTTGTCAACCGGTACAACATCCGGTCGAAGAACTTCAATTTGAAGTTCAGATTTGGTGATTATGGGGATGTTTTTGAAACAGTTGCTCGTCGGAACGATAGGTTTTACCATTCGCGACAATACAAGGTTCGTAAGTGGGACGACCTTTTAGAAGAGAACTTGATAAATGTCGGGTTGAGGGCCAGTTTCTACTGGAGTGAATACCAATCAATGTTCACAATATATCTTGTTAAGTAGATATTTTATTTTAATGTAAGATTATATATATCTGGACATTAAGTTTTTGTATCTACTACTTATTAATTATTTGAATGAATATTAGCTTTGATATGGTTTTAGTTTATGTTAATTAAATATTGTCCGATGTAGTTAAGGTAAAATAATATGAAGAAAATAAGATATAATTGTTAATTAATATTGTCTTTTATACTTCTTAGGTAATTATGATATAAATTAAATCACTTAGGTTAATGTGTACATGGATATGAATTACGGCTACCTTGCTAGCCGAATATCATTCAATGATGATCTAGTCCCTATAACTTCAATCACATTTATAAATAGCTTAACATATCTTATCTTTCCAAATCCAAATTTAAAAATGAGATTCAACATATAATGAGAAAATATTACATAATAATGAGACTCAACCAATAATGAGAACATATTACATAATATGTTACAACAATATTATACTAGTATAATATAAATTAATAATGCGAGCCAATGGTCGACGTCCGTGATAATTAAAAAGGGTCCACTTGTGCCTCATACAATAAAATGTATGCGTTAGCTACACTTGTAGAAATGTACACGTTGACAACTTAACATTTCAGATTTAACAAATGAATCAGTAGATTATCAAGAAAGAAATGCATACCTTAGTACGTATAATTAAATCCCGACCGTCATTGCGGTAATAGTCATCTCGGGATTCCTTCCCCAAATATGTTTTGTCTAGAGGGGGCAATATATTTTCATTCTCATAACTAATCACCATACTAAACTCGTCATCTTCGTACGCATGCGTATAAGTTGTTGGAGGATTCTTGATTACTATAGACATTTTTTTATGGAGCTGGTCTGTCACATAAAAAACTTGCCGTGCTTGTGAGCCCAATATGAAAGGATCATTCTTGTGTCCTAATCTACAAAGTTCAACCAATGTGTACCCAAGGTCGTCTTTCTTTACCTCGTTTTTATTGTCAACCCATTCACACTTGAACAACGAGATTTTTCTAAAATGGTAATCAAGTACCCATATGTCCTGTAAAACCCCATAATAGCTTGTCTCGGTGTAGGTTTTAACTTCTCTAGAAATGTGCAAGTCATTTGCTACTACACTAACCGCAGTGTTCTGGTGCACTTTAACTTCTCGAGATTTTGTACGAAATGTATATCGGTTGATGTCATAGACTTCGTAGCTCAATACGTTTCTATTTGTTCCATATGAAATCCACCTTACAGTCTCTGATATACTTTCTCGCGATTCCGCTAACTCTCTCTCAACCTGATACATATATACTACAAGGGTGATCAAATATAATAAATATTTAACTAGTAATGCCGTTATGAAATATGTAGTATACGTACGTACCTCATATCGTAACCACATACCAAACTTTAAGCTGTGCTCTTTCTCTAGCTATGCTGTTTTCTTGTCAGGATGTTGTTGTTCAAGAAATGCCATGTGCCGACTGTAAATAAATATTGACGAATTTAATACACTGTGTAGTAGAAAATAAAATAATATAATCCATGTACATAATACTTACTCGATATAAGGAACAATTTCGGGTGTATTTTGCAGCACATAGAAATGTTCTTTCACGAACAGCTCTGAAGAGATGTGGTCCATAGATTTTCCCGTTGATAGTGGGACTCCGTCTTTATTACTCACTTTATTCTTATTTTCAATCGAGTTCCTCAAGCTAGTAGGAATGCCAATAGTCTTCAAGGCTTTTTTGAATTTGATCAAGAACTCAATCGTCTCCTCAGCAACATTCTGTTCAGCAATGCATCCTTTTGCCTTATTTTTGTTTCGCACGTGCCCCTTAATAACCTTCATACACCAATCAAATGGATACATCCACCGAAAACATACGGGACCACACAACTTAACTTTCCTAGAAATGTGCACGGTTAAATGAACCATAACATCAAAAAACGATGGAGGGAAGTATTTTTCGAGAAGGCACAATGTCACAAACAAATCTGCCTCCAATTTGTCAGCCTCCTCGACCTCGATCTCCTTGCTACAAATTGATTTGAAAAAAAAACAGAACCTGAAATAAAAAATTAAACGCTCATGTAACCACATGTTGTATTCCAACTTACCAAAAATTAAGGAGTGATATGGTGATATGAATATAAAAATAAGAATAATACCTTATTATAGCATATCTTGTGGGTTGTGGCATAATAGATCGTATTGCAAGGGGCAAAAACTGTTGCATAAGCATGTGATAGTCGTGTGATTTAAGTCCTATTAGCTTCCTGTCATTTAGACTAACCAAACTAGAAAAATTTGAACACTACAATTGTGGGACCCTTAACTTATACAACGTGTCGCAAAACTTGTCTTTGTCCTCTGTTGTTAATGTGAAACTTGCAGGCGGAAGCCTAATGTTCGTGTCGTCTCTCTTGGATTGTAACTCTGGCCTTAAATGCATATCATCTAGATGGAGTCGAGCGTCCAATCCATCTTTCGTCTTTCTCGGAATGTTTAACAGTGTTCCTATCAGACTCTCTGCCACTTTCTTTTCAATATGCATAAAATCTATACAATGGTTGACAAAATTAAACCGCCAATATCTAAGTTTGGATGCCAAATATTAAATTTCTGTTGTATTTGGTTCTTTTGTTCCCCTTTGTTTTTTTATTTTCCCACCTCTCCCGTTCGAAGCTTGTTGCAAGGCTGATGCATTGTTCTTATGGCCCTTACCCCAAATGTTTATACAATATTGCATCTCGTTATATATTTCTACCCCGTTCTTAGGTATTGGTTCACCTCGAAACTCTTGTGTTCCTTTGAATCCCTTCTTTTGATTTCTGAACGGGTGGTCATAAGATAGATACCGTCTATGGCCACCATAGCTTTGCTTATTTAATCTTTTTAGTCTAACACAGTTTGTTTCCTTACCACAAACTACACAAACAAAGAAGCCACTATATGGACAACCACAAAGTGTACCAAGGGAGGGGTAATCGTTTATGGTCCATAAGACAACAGCATGTAGCGTAAACCTTTTTCTGGCATATGCATCGTATGTTTCTACCCCCCTATCGAATAACTGTTGTAGATCTTCAATCAACGGTGCTAAAAATACATCAATATCGTTACCCGATGTCCCCGATATCAATAACGATAGCATGATGAACTTCCTTTTCATACACAGCCATGGTGGAAGGTTGTAAATGACAACTAAAACTGGACAGACACAGTGGTTTCTATTTCCTCTATTAACATCCACCCCATCAGCTGCAATGCCTAGCCGCAATCTTCTTGGGTATTGTTAAATGAATTCATATCTGTCATCTATAGCAGCCCATGCGGGTGAATCCACCGGGTGATGTAAAACACCGTCCTTTCCGCGTGCCATCTCAAATGTCGTGCAGTCTTCAATGACTGAAAAAGTCATTTAATCCGTGGAATTATGGGAAAGTACCATAATACTTTTGCTGGAATTTTATGGTATGTTACTCTTTTAATATCATCTTCCTTCCATCTTGATTTTACACAAGTGGAACATACCTCATATTTTTCGTACAGTCCCCTGTAAAGAATGCAGTCGTTAATGAAAGCGTGTATTTTGTTATACCATGACCCCATTGCTTTGAATGTTCTCTTAACTCATATGTACTACTAGCCATTTCATTACCTTCTGGTAACATCTTCTTAAAGACAAGAATGAATTATGTAAAGCATTTATCCGAAACTCCGTACTTGCTCTTCACATTGAAAAGTTATACCAACGCAGACAACTTCGTGAAGTCGGGACAACCTTTGTAAAGTGGCTTCTCAGCATCTTCAATTAGTTTTACGAACTTTGCATAATCACGGTCATCCGTTAAGTTTTCTTTTGTAGCTTCAACCATATTTACTGTTTGGGCGGCATCAGTTAGTAATTCCAAATTAAAATCGGTTATGTGCATTTCATAGTTGTCATCCAAAACCGGATTACTAATTTGGGGCTCATCCTTTTCTCTATGCTTAGACCATATGGTATAGTTTTGATCTATGCATGTTTGAATATGTGATGTTTCACACCGTCCAGACTGAGTGATATGTGGTTTAAACAAGTATGACATGGACACGGTATTTTTTCTATTGGCTTATTGCTCGATTTCTTTAAATTCGTGACTGCATAATCTATAAAACTAAGAACTCCATCCATATAAACCTTTCTGTTTCTATTCGTTGCCATCCAAGACTTTTCCATCTTTGAAATCACCACTGTAAACATAATTAAACCAAATAAGTAATTATTCTTATAAATTTGTATATTAACATAATTACTCTACTTATAATCAAACAAAAGAAAATAAAGCATACCTTATTTTGTATTTCTCACAGAGGTTGAACCTACGTTGTCATATGAATTATCAATTAGGTCGAACCTACGTGAGTTGTGTTTAGATTTGGGTGAAAACGGGTCATGGGTCGAACCTACGTTGTCATATGTTTATCAATTAGGTCGAACCTACGTGAGTTGTGTTTAGATTTGGGTGGAAACGGGTCATGGGTCGAACCTACGTTGTCATATGTTTATCAATTAGATCGAACCTACGTTGCCGTATGTTTATCAATTAGGTCAAACCTACGTGATTTGTGTATAGATTTTGGTGGAAACGGTTCATGGGTCATGGGTCAAACCTACGTTGTCGTATGTTTATCAATTAGGTCGAACCTACGTGAGTTGTGTTTAGATTTTGGTGGAAATGGGTCATGGGTCATGGGTCGAACCTACGTTGTCGTATGTTTATCAATTAGGTCGAACCTACGTGAGTTGTGTTTAGATTTCGATAGAAACGGGTCATGGGCCATGAGTTATGACTTTTTTATTATTATTTTTTAAATAAATTAAATAATAATAATAATAGTAAACCCAAACCGAACTCCTTTCAATCCAAAACCCATTTAAACCTGAACATTCTTTTAATTGAGACACTAACCCCCGTCCACTCATATCTTTAAATTTGTCAACCCATTTTGACCCGATTGGGGATAATAGAGTCTAATTGGGGATAATAGAGTCCGATTAGGGATAAAAGAGTCCGATTGGGGATAACAGAGTCATACTGTGATAAGAGAGTCTAATCAGGGATAATAGAGTCCGATTGGACTCTGTTAGACAATCAGACTCTATTATCCCCAATTGGATACTGTTATCCCCAATTGAACTATGTTATACCCCATTGGAATCTATTATCCCCAATTAAACTTTGCTATCCCCAATTGGATTCTATTATCTCCAATTGAACACTATTATCCCCATTCAGACTATGTTATCCCAATTGGACTTTGTTATACCCAACTGGACCTTGTTATCCCCAATTGGACTCTATTATCCCAAATTGGATACTGTTATCCCCAATTGAACACTGTTATCCCCAATTGAACTATGTTATACCCCATTGGAATCTGTTATCCCTAATTGGACTATGTTATCCTAGTTGGACTCTATTATACCCAACTGGACTTTGTTATCCCCAATTGGACTCTATTATCCCCAATTGGACTTTGTTATACCCAATTGGATACATTGTTATCCCCAAATGGACACTATTACCCACAATTGGACTCTATTATCCCCAATTGGACATTGTTACCCCCTAATTCCCAATTGAACACTGTTATCCCCAATTGAACTATGTTATGCCCTATTGGAATCTGTTATCCCTAATTGGACTATGTTATCCTAGTTGGACTCTATTATACCCAACTGGACTTTGTTATCCCCAATTGGACTCTATTATCCCCAATTGGACTTTGTTATACCCAATTGGACTATATTATCCCCAATTGGATACTTTGTTATCCCCAAATAGACACTATTACCCACAATTGGACTCTATTATCCCCAATTGGACATTGTTACCCCCTAATTGGACTCTGTTATACCCCATTGGAATTTGTAATCCTTAATTGGACTCTGTTATACCCAACTGGACTGTGTTATCCCCAATTGGACTCTATTATCCCCAATTGAATTTGTTAAATGTCGAGCTAAATGCCGCTCAAATTCGGATTTGTTAAACATCGGGTTTGGTTGGATAACAAATGACTTATTTTTTAAACAATTGGAGCATGTTTTTAATTAATGGATCAATGTGTTTTGGAATTAGATTTGGTTAAATACTAGTCTAACTCCTAATTATAGAATTATAAGAACTTCTATTTTTGTTATAATTTTTTATTAAAATTTTAAATTTTTTAAAAAATGTTAGCTAATATTCTTAAAAACTAAATGACAATAGGAAGATTGGGGTCGGTAATAAAAAATATTGGTGTCGGTCGGATTTCGCTATATAAATTTACATTATGTATTTATAAAAGTAACATTATGAAGGTAACATTTACAAATTTTAAAAAGATAATGATAATTAATGTATTTATTATAGTAACATAATTTATAAGAGTAACATTATATAACTTTACATTATGTATTTATAAGAGTAACATTTACAAATTATAAAAAGATAATGATAATTAATGACAGCTAAAACTGAATGATCGACCATAATTTCAAATTCCTCAAAATCTTTCCCTCCTAAATTTACAAATCTAGCTTAATAATGACTGTTTAATATTAATAGGATTCTAAGATGGCTCCTTTAATCAATGTTTAATTAAAAATTAACAAAAATTGAAAATTTCACATTGCTTCCATGAACAAGTTACTCTCCTATTGTTACGGAAACATGGTCAAAATTATTCATTCCACATCTGTTGGCGGTTTCCGTTCTAGAACTCGATTGATGATTTTCAGAAATACGCAGATTTGTCATCAAGCAATTCATCTTCTTCTACTAAGGTTTGTGATGATATATGTAAGGCTCCGTTACCGGTGCCACACTTTTAACGTTGGATTTACTCATAAACGCAGTTCTAAATATCGGAGTTAATAAAAAAATTCGCGGAATATTAAAAACATTCAAACCATTTCATTACATAACCATATTTCTTGTCTTAACGAGCATTCCAAATCTTTTAACATAAAACATTGTCATTAAAATAACATAACATTTCCTTGAGATGCCAGCTTCTTCAAGTCCATGCCATGTGCCTCCCCTCAAGCGATCTTCCTCATTCTACTCACCTGCGTGCATACTAAAAGTCAGCTATGCTTAGTGAGTTCTAGTTAATCATACAACATACAATCTGTTCTCAAACTTGCACACGAGCCCGAAGGTGTGTACGTTATTCATACCTTGCTTTACATATATAACTATCCATACTGCTTAAAGAGCCTTCCGCCCTATAACCTCACAGATATTATAAGGGTCTGGTCCCCAACATCACAGATATTATTAGGGTCTGGTCCCTACCATCACAGATATTATAAGGGTCTGGTCCCTATCCTCACAGATATTATTAGGGTCTGGTCCCTATCCTCACATATAATATTAGGGTCTGGTCCCTATCCTCACAGATATTATTGGGGTCTGGTCCCCTTTAATTCATGCTACTGAAACATACCTGTCCTTTACATATTTTCCTTGACAATACGCGTAATCTCCGAAGAGCGTTCACGTACCGTCAACATATCATACTTACTTTGTAATTATTCATTCATACATCATTTATGCATCACATATATTCATATTTACATCATTCATACATCGTATATATCATTCATAACTTTGACTGCCACCTGACCGTATTTGCAATATCCGAAGATCGTTCACACACCGTCAAGCAATCATCATTCATACATCATACTAAGCATACAATTACCACTTAAGGTAAGTGTATTAACTATCACATCGAGTATGCACACAGCCCCGAAAACATAACAAGGAAGTGGGGCTAGAAACTCACCTGAACTCGATTACGTTCACCGTTAATTGTTATTCCTTTCCTTAGCTGTGCTCGACAAACTGTATAACAATTACACGTATCAATTAACTATCACTACTCACATTGCGTTTCTAGTTTAGTTAAAACCCTCAACGAACGGGGGTCCGGGGGCAGCGCCTCTGGTAGCAGGGTCTAGGGGCGGCAGCCCCTAGGAGGGTCCAAGGGGCAGAGCCCCTGGCTGGGGTCTAGCAGGTCCCCGACAGCCCCTACTCAAATTTTATTTCCATTAACCATCTTATCACATTTTTCATTAGAATTTTGAATCATTAATTAATTTGCTATCTTAAAAGTTCAAGGGCTTATTAGTAATTAAATCATTCTTTTCTAAGTCTAGGGACCATTCTGTCATTCTTCTAAAGTCTAGTTCATTAATATGCTCTTTAACGAATTGGGGTTCATTCGTTACTCTTGTCTTCCATAACGAATTGGCTAATTCGTTACTTCATAACGCATTGGCCTTTATAGCGAACTGGACCTTATTCGCTTGGTCTGGTTAATGAATTGAACTTCTTAGCGAATTGAACCCTTATAGCGAACCAGTCCTAATAACGTATTAGACCTTATAACGAACTGGTCAACATACGAAATGGACTTAACGAACTGGAGCTAGTTCATTAGTCTTTCCTTAACGAATCAGTACACGAATCAAAGCTAGTTCGTTAGTCTTTCCTTAACGAATCAGTACACGAATCAAAGTTAGTTCGTTAGACCTCCGCTAACGAATTAGAGTTAGGTCAGAGAATGTCAGAAACATTCTCTGACATTCCCTTCCTCCTACACGCCACCTTTCCGGCCCCGCCGCCGGAAAGCCGCGGGTTCGCCTGAAAAATGATTTTTAACTCGTTTTTCATCTCAGCCGTAGTGTTGGCAACATACGCCAGGTAGGCACCACACCCTCGTCTTAATAACCCCTCGTCTTTTATCATCGAAATGAAGTTAAGCCATGAACTTTCTTTATCACCATAAACCGTCACCGCACTTCCATCCAAGGACTTTAACTTTATTATCCTACTCTTACATATTATCTGAGCTTCATACTCAGATAACCAATCCATTCCTAAAACTACATCGAACCCTCCTAAGGTCATAACATACAACGTAGCAGGGAACTCATGTCCCTCTAATTCTATCTTACAATTCTTAACCATTTTCGTTATTTTCACCGAGGTGTCACTAGTGGTTTCTACTATGAAGGTTTCAGACACTCGCCAACATTTCATTTTAGCTAGTTTACTGAATTTCGTAGCTACAAAACTTCTATTCGCAGCCGAATCAAATAATACTGAAGCAGAAATACCGTTTACTAAGAACGTAACGGTCACAACATCAGGAATCTGTCGGGCTTGTTCATGGGTCAGCATGTAGGCTCTAGTTCTCGGCCTAGCTTGATCAACATATTTCTTTCCACTTCCTCCAGCCTCACAATCGGTGCACTCCCTTGCCATATGGTCTGTCTCACCACATTTGTAATAGGCTGGCTTTGAACTGCACTCATTAACATAATATCCTACTTTCCCGCACTTATAACATGCATTCGACCCCATCCTGCATTCCCTACCATGAGCCTTTCCACATTTGTTACAAACATCAGAACTCCTACTCCACTTACACTCACCACCGTGCATCTTTCCGCAGGTCTTACACGACCTCTTCTCCCAAACTCTCGGCTGCTTATTCTTGGGGTTCCACAATTGAGTACCTGGTCGTTTAGCAGGAGCAACGCACTTCTTATCTTTCTTCTCTTCCCCCACCACATCATTTGTCGACAAATCATCATACACCATTTCCGCCAGCCCTACAGCAGAAGCAAAAGTGCCTGGTCTACCAGCCTTGACCAAGACGCGAACATTTTGCGGCAGTCCCCGAAGATAACACTTGATCTGCTTGGCCTCAGTATTCACCAAGTCTGGCACCAACCTTGACATGCGGTTGAACTCAGTGGTGTATTCACGCTGTGTCATCTTTCCCGCTTTCAGACTCAGAAACTTCATCTCAACCCTTTCTACCTCATCATCAGCACAGAATCGCTTCATCACTAACTCCTTCAGATCGTCCCACCTCAAGGCCTTGATCTCTTCTCGACTCTTCCTCTGCTCAACTAACTCCCACTAGTTTTTCACCTCCTCACTGAATGATTGGGTAGCATAACCCACAGCTTGATCGGGACGGCATTCGCTAATTCGGATAATTTTATCCAAGGCGGTTATCCACTGAAGAGTAGCGATTGTGTCTCCTAAGCCAGTCAGCTTCGGCGGGTCACAACCCTTGAAGGACTTATAGTTGCACCCACCTCTGCCCTATATAAAGACTTTTAAAACTGGAATAGTACCATTATTTTCAAATTTTCGGCGAACATATAATCAAAAAACAGTTTATCCGGCGATCGTGTTTGCTTTTCGATTTCGATCTTTGTTTCCAGTTTCTAGTGTTCATTGACGGTATGTGTTGTCAATATCATTCCCAAACTTACTCGTTCTTTATAGTTCTTACCCGGTTCGAGACCTCGTGTCGTCGAACCTTCAAAACCTAGATTTTCAACCTTATGTTACATGTTCATGGACGACCTTTACGTCTTAACACCATTATTATGTGTTGTTCGTCTCTCCTTGATAGTCAAATCGTTCCGAAATCATCGGATCTAGACCCTTTGAATCTGAACAGTCGCCGTTTCATATTCAGGCGAAGTTAAGGTTTAGGCGAAGTTATCCACAACTTCGCCTGGAGCTTAATTTCGCCTGTGGCGAAGTTATCCGTAACTTCGCCTTGAACCAAAGTTCGCCTGAGGCGATGTTGTGATAAGGCGAAGTTATCATCAACTTCGCCTATATCAATTCACTTAACAGGTTTTAGACGAACTTACATATGAAGCGAAGTTGTTCCCAACTTCGCCTCACCTTTAAGTTCGCCTGTACTGGTTTAATCACAACTTCGCTAGTGGTACAAAGCGAACTTGTGAGTTGATTAACCGTTCCCTAACTTGTTTTGTTTTGTGCAGATATGGCTGCTGTTGGCGGTGCTGGTGGTGACGACGGTGATGATCAACGACAGTTCTTTCCGGCCCATAACCAGTACATCACGCTAGATCCAGACGCAAGATTTGTGGAAGACTACAGGGAGATAATCATGTTTCTCCAGCGCTCAAGGATCTTTCATGCGATCACAAATACCCTGCCCATTTCACTGCCTAACATAGAAGACTTCTGGCAGACGGTATATTATGATTGCAGGCCTGAGCCCCCAGTGATGCGAGCAACCGTAAATGGTCATGCTATAAAGTTTTCTTCTGAAGATATACGGTTGGCTTTGCAATTTGGAGAAGAAACAAGGGATGACCCAACGGAGTTCGTAGCTCCGTTTCGTGATGGAGCGTACCTGAGGATGGGTTATTCAGGACCGTTGGGGGACACGCAGAGGAGGAAAGGGTTTTTGCTGGATCAGTGGCGCTTCCTGATGCATGTATTGATTGTATGCATGTCTGGGAGGAAGGCAGGAACGGATGGGATGGGCGCGACGATGCAGTCTGCCATGATTGCGCTGACCTACAACAGACGATATTCGTTTAGTCAGCTGATATTTTACGAGATTGATCGTCAGAGGAGGGCGGTGGCGCGCGAGCGATTTATCATGTATCCTCGGTTCTTACAAATGATTCTTAATCATGTCGCTCCGTCGCTACCGCAGAGACGCCCTATTAGATACGTCGAATGCGTGACGAAACGTATCTTTGCTCAGTGCCGCACTTCGAGCACTCGTAGCAAGCCTGAGCTGCGTCCCAGGCATACTCCATTATTCGGGTATCTCATCAACCCGGAGTATGTTCCTGCAGGAGGGGACGAGTTCAGAGACCCACAGCCACATCAGGCGGCAGCACCCCATGCTGTACCAGCTGCTCCTGTTGTAACTACGCTTGTTTCTGCTGCTGTGCCAGCTGCTGTGTCTACTACTGACGATGTCGATCTTGATGCTGCTTTTAGCGGCCATGGATTGTTTGATATGGATGTCTCAGGTTCTCAGGTCATGGAGGTTACTAGAGCAGTTACTTCGGTAGCTGACTCCGATCTTGACGAAACATTTGCTGAAGCGAGACGACTGATGGTGTCTCGGGAGAGAACTACTGGAAAGAGGCCGAGAACAGTTGACGAGGATGATGAGGAAGTTGATGAAGAAGAAGCAGTTCAGCTTGTGCTCAGACGTTCACGAAGAGAACGGACAGGTATGGGTTCGGGAGCTGGAGAATCTTCGAGGCTGGTACGTTTTGCTCCACCCGCCTTGTCTGGTATGTCTCTTATTCCTACTACAGCACAGGTTACTGCTGTCGAGACGTCGGCCCCAGCAGTTGTGTCTCTACCACCCCAATCGCTTACTACACCGGTGGTGGTTGCACGATTTGTGGAGTCGACCGTCACTACTACTGCAGGGTTACCAAGTGTACCACCTGCGGTCACTTCTGCTGCTGATGTCCCGCCAACTCCAACGCCTACTTCTGACTCCGAAAGGATTGCATCGCTAGAGCGGATTGTTGCTGAACAGTCAAAGACCATTCAAAGCCTAGTGGAATCCAATCAACTACAAGCAGCCCTCCTGGTTGAACACGGAAAAGTAATAGATGCCTTCAAGGCATTCTTGGCATCTCAGGGGGAGAAGACTTGTAGGGGAGATGAGTTGAGGACGAAACGGAGAGAAGATCATGACGATGATCCCAATGCACCGGAAGGGGCAGGTGGTGAGCTGCCAAGAACCTCTCAGGCTCTTGGGGCTTCCACAGCTGAGGGGGAGTCTACAAGCGCAGCCGGTGACGACGTTGTAGATGTTGATGATGATGCTGATGTTGAAGATGTTATAGATGAGTTGAAAGAGTTGGATGAGGATGAAGATGAGTTTATGGATGAAGATGATGTGCTGCCGGTTGATGAGATCGAGAGGATCGGAGAGCAGATTACTGTTGAAAACGTGATAGAAGAAGGGGAGATTGTTGATGACTCCGTGGAACACGAGATTCCGGAGGTTGAGAGACCAGAGTTGGGTGATGAGAGCGTGGTGGAAGATACTGAATGGGAGGAACAACCGAATTGGAAGGAGGGTTGTGCTCACTGGTTCATAAAGACGAAGAAGCCGGCGGTCCCTAAAATGTTCAAAACAAGTTACAATATTAAGGGATACGCAGAAGCAAAGAAAGGTATTATCTGCTAGTTATATGACGAGCAGCTGCGGCTCTTCGTGATCAAACGATACGATGGAATTCAGTACTTCAGGAGAACGTTGAGATCTCTAAACACACTGCCAGAATGTGAGGTAAAAGATTTAGCCAGATTGGGATTGATAAACAGAAGTGAAGACAACATGGCTAGAATCATCGGGAAGATCGTGTGGAAGGAGTGCGTTAAAGAGAAAAAGTTTGAGCTACTGAAACCACAAAAGGGGAAACTTGTCGAAGACAAGGATAGAGGTCTGAGAGTTGATGGAAAACCTTGGATGGTTATGAAATATAAACCGATCCGGTGCCTTAAAGAAGTACCGATGAAGCTCATGCCCAAGGACGTGCTCAAAGACCTAAAATGGTGGTTCGAGGATTGTGAGACAGCGGAGGCGGTAATGGAAGATGAGGATGAACAAGAAGTGCTTAGGGTTTACGACCCGATGCATCTTGTTAATCTATCGCAGGCTGATCTGAAAATGCTCAACGAGAAGAAGATCTTCTACATTCCTGCTTGGAAGGATCAAGCTAGGAAATATCAACGGGTGGTGTCGGTATGTGTTAGAGAAGGAGCGCACGCGTAGAGATGCAAGATTACAAGACTCAAGATTTGAAGATCAAGATATGAAGCTACTGCCAAGGGGGAGTCTGTTGGTACATGTGTGTCAGTAGTTCATAGTCTAGCATTTGTAATCGAGTCTGTAATGTAATTATGTTTATGATTATGTTTATGTTTTTGTACGTGCGAAGTTGTCAACAAGTTCGCTCAGGCGAACTTGTTGAACCAGCGAAGTTATTGACAACTTCGCCTAAGGCGAAGTTGTCGTGTTTATATACTGTTCAGCCGAAACAGTTTGAGTTGGTTTTTTAGGGTTTCGTTTCAGCTGTTCACTTCGGGTGTTACGTGTCAGTGTCTGTAATAGTGACCTCGAGTCACGTGTTCGGTTATCAATATAACGTGTTCGTTCATTGCTCGTGTGTTTGGTTTATACATATTCTGCACTCGTATCTAACTACGCAGGGATTCCGCACCTGCGCAGATAGCGACATCCCGTGTACGATCCGTCCAGGAACCTGCAATAACAGTGGCCAGTTGTGATTAGCTGCTCACGTTACTTTCCGTGTCCTATACACTTCCTCTTATAAGTCTATTTGTGCTAATTCTACTTCTAACAGTTAGAAAATCAAACAGTTCATATTATTACATACTCCTATCCCTAGAAATTAAGCTAGCATTCCTACATTCTTTATTTAGCAATTACGCAAACATCCATTCATCATTCTACTTTACATGTGAATTTAATCACATACTTTACCTTTACTTAGCTTGCTTGAGTGACACATCGCATTCTCGTACTGGCATCTTCTTCTTTTCTTACTTTAATCTCATTCTCTGTTCGAGTCTAAGCATGTAGGATGCTTAAATCTCTCAAAATTTGCTCTGATACCAACTTGTAAGGCCCCATTACCGGTGCCTCACTTTTGATGTTGGATTTACTCATAAACGCAGTTCTAAATATCAGAGTTAATAAAAACATTCGCCGAATATTAAAAACATTCAAACCATTTCATTACATAACCATTTTTTTTCCTTAACAAGCATTCCAAATCTTTTAACATAAAACATTGTCTTTAAAATAACATACCATTTCCTTGAGATGCTAGCTTCTTCAAGTCCATGCCATGTGCCTCCCCTCAAGCGATTTTCCTCATTCTACTCAACTGCGTGTATACTAAAAGTCAGCTACGCTGAGTGAGTTCTAGTTACTCATACAACATACAATCTGTTCTCAAACTTGCACACGATCCCGAAGGTGTGTACGTTATTCATACCTTTCTTTACATACATAACTATCCATACTACTTAAAGAGCCTTCCGCCCTATAACCTCACAGATATTATAAGGGTCTGGTCCCCAACATCACAGATATTATTAGGGTCTGGTCCCTACCATCACAGATATTATAAGGGTCTGGTCCCTATCCTCACATATATTATTAGGGTCTAGTCCCTATCCTCACATATATTATTGGGGTCTGGTCCCCTTTAATTCATGCTACAGAAACATACCTGTCAGTTACATATTTTCCTTGACAATACGTGCAATCTCTGAAGAGCGTTCACGTACCGTCAACATGTCATACTTACTTTATACTTATTCATCCATACATCATTTATGCATCACATATATTCATACATACATCATTCATACATCATATATATCATTCATAACTTTGACTGCCACCTGACCGTATTTGCAATATCCGAAGATCGTTCACACACCGTCAAGCAATCATCATTCATACATCATACTAAGCATACACTTACCACTTAAGGTAAGTGTATTAACTATCACATCGAGTATGAACACAGCCCCGAAAACATAACAAGGAAGTGGGGCTAGAAACTCACCTGAACTCGATTACGTTCACCGTTAATTGTTATTCCTTTCCTTAGCTGTGCTCGACAAACTGTATAACAATTACACGTATCAATTAACTATCACTACTCACATCGCGTTTCTAGTTTAGTTATAACCCTCAACGAACGGGGGTCCGGGGGGTAGCGCCCCTGGCAGTGGGGTCTAGGGGCGGCAGCCCCTAGCAGGGTCCCAGGGGCAGAGCCCCTGGCTGGGGTCTAGAAGGGCCCCGGCAGCCCATACTCAAATTTTATTTCCATTAACCGTCTTATCACATTTTTCATTAGAATTTTTAATCATTAACTAATTTGCTATCTTAAAAGTCCAAGGGCTTCTTAGTAATTAAATTATTCTTTTCTAAGTCTAGGGACCATTCTGTCATTCTTCCAAAGTCTAGTTCGTTAATATGCTCTTTAACGAATTCGGGTTCATTCGTTACTCCTGTCTTCCATAAGGAATTGGCTAATTCGTTACTTCATAACAAATTGGCCTTTATAGCGAACTGGACCTTATTCGCTTGATCTGGTTAACGAATTGAACTTCTTAGCGAATGACCCGTTATAGCGAACCAGTCCTCATAACGAATTAGACCTTATAACGAACTGGTCAACATACGAAATGGACTTAACGAACTGGAGCTAGTTCGTTAGTCTTTCCTTAACGAATCAGTACACGAATCAAAGCTAGTTTTTAGTCTTTCCTTAACGAATCAGTACAAGAATCAAAGCTAGTTCGTTAGACCTCCGCTAACGAATTAGGTTTAGGTCAGAGAATGTCAGAAACATTCTCTGACATTCCCTTCCTCGTACACGCCGCCTTTCCGGCGCCGCCGCCGGAAAACCGCGAGTTTGCCTGAAAAACGAGGTTTAACTCGTTTTTCACAGTTTTTCATCCCGTTCGATCTAGATCTGAGCTAGGGTGACCCCTAAACTCATCATAGGTTCGGTTTATACCCGATTCCACTCGGATCTCATGACTTAAATGGTTTAAAGGTGTCGGCTCGTCGTTTCGTGACCATATCTAATGGATTTAAGCTCATACAATATCATACTATAATTACCTTGGATCGGGATCGGTTTTCCTTGGTTATTTCGGCTAGAGAGGGATCCTAGAGAGAGAGAGAGCTTAAGTGTGTGTTTGGGAGGTGTATGGAATGTGTGTAAAATGAATTAAATGGGTGATTAAAGGTATATATATTTATTGATCATGGGCTTAAGCCCTTGGCCTTTCCTTCATTCTTTCATAACCCAAGTCCATAACCCATATCCATTTACCCAACACTAGCCTGACTCATAATAACTTATATTTCATTTATTAACCGAAACTCGAAAAATGGTATGTTACAATTTATATATGTTCAACAACTATGAATGCATGTGACGATTTGTATATATGTTTATTTGCAATCAACAACTCTCATTTGCATGTTACATTGGGTCGTAGGTCATGGAATTAGAAGGAATATATGAAGGGATTGATGCATTGGAAGACCTGTATAATGAAGAATCTCATAATGATTCGAGTGACTATGATATGAGTCCCTCAGATGACGAGAACGGACATAAAGTAAATGATGCCAAAGATAAAAAGAAAAAAGGATTGACCAGACTGCCAAAGATGCGAAGTGCCTACACAAATTCCGGTGGGAAAAAAACATAAAGTCAAGTTCGATGCGTTTGGCAGGTTTAGTGGAAAGTACAGATCTGAATTCGTGAGTTTCATAGAAGATATGGCCAGGAGAAAATGAATTTTAGTGTTCTTACATGAAGGGAAACATCCAAAGAACTAAGGGATAAGTTGTGGGAAGAGATTACGGTAAAATGCCTGATCAATTATGTGTTTTCAAACATTATATAACATCCTAAATGTTATAACATTAAATAAAGAAAGTCGTGTTTAGTTATCGTGTGTTAATACTTAATTAATATTAAATAAAGAAAAGAATATGGACTTGGATTAATTAAGATGGATTAAATGATGGGATTGACCTTAGGTCCATGGGCTTTAAGGAGTATAAATAGTCCCTTAAACCACCCTAAAACCCTAATCCTCATTCCATCTTTCCATAATTGCCTACACATTCAAAACACACACACCCACTTGCTAAATATTGGCCGAGAGAAAGAAAGAGAAGGAGGAACGGGATTGAAGATTGGATATCAATAGATCTTCACTATACAAGCTAGATACAATATAACCAAGCTAACCGAGACGAAACGAACACGTAAAGGTATGTCCTTTACCTTTAAAGTTTACGTTTTTGTTAACCGTTGGCCTTGAGACTTAAAACGAGAGTAGATCGGGAATAAACGAAACATAAATTTGTAAGCTTGATGTTAAATGAACTTAATGAACTTTTAAACGTGTATGGCTCGTTTAAGAGAAACCCTAGATCTAGTTTTGAATGTTTTAGGTTTAAAGGTCCAAACTTTATAATGTCCCGGGTCATGTCTTAGACAAAAAGGGGGGTCGTGAGAGCGTTTACGGGATAGATAATATCATAGTAAATGTTTACACGTTAAAAATATGAAACAATAGTGGACTTAGGGTCCAAACCCGTAGCTACAGCCCACCTAAAGAACCTTCAGCGTGGTCGATTACATTACAAGCCCAGCTGAATGACTCGAATACAATAGGAGTCACATACATACACTCGATCACATTGTTACCATCGTTTACAATGGATATCGTATACATGTATACACGCATACATTAGCTTCTGATCGCTTACATACTCTCTTCGATCACATGAGTCATTCGCATACAAAGAGAAATCGCATACAATGAGGGTTTGCTTACACAGAATACACTCGCACACAATGAACATCTTGATTACAACCCAAGATTTGATCACAATGTATATTTAGCTCACAACGCCTAGATCCGGTTACTTAGTAATCAGTTAAAAAGAGACTAGATTACTTGTGGTATTCGATTACATTGGGAACTCGCGTAGATTGTGATGCTCTCTTACATTACACTAAGGGTCGATCACAATAAGACTCGATCACTTTATATGTATCCGTTACGTTGAGGTCGTATGTATAAATCCGCATACAATAGGGTGGATTACATTCACTCGCATAAAACTGTAAACTCGTTTACATGGAGGTTCGAATACAATTACATGGATCGCATACATGTGAGGACTCGAATACAAATTCATAACAATTACATGGTCCACTCGCTCCCATGTTATAGTGGCTTACATATGACCTGTTCGCTCACAATAAAGACAGTTCAATCACATGTAACTCGCATACAAAGACTCGATTACGTTACCATAACTTGAATACAAGATGAGAGTTCGCATGAAACACATTGTATACATGAATACATTGGCATACATGCATTGGTATATATTAACATGCATGTATACACCTTCATGCATGTAAAGGATGATACACAGCGAAACCCGTGGACTATGTATATATATAGATATACATATATACATAAATATAGGATAGAATGCATTACTGGATAAAGAAAAGGATAATAAAATAATTAAAAACCTAGTGTATTAGGGTTAGTAATAACAATTCTAAAAGAGAGAAAGTAATAATAATATAATAATGGAAAAACCCTATATCTAGTACCCTAGGGTTTAAGAATAAATCTACGTAAAAGTAATATAAATCAAGGCCAATAGATTAGACCAGACTTAGCCATTTTGGCTGAAATACAAATAGAACAAGTTTTAATATGTGTAACTTATATACAGTCAGCAGAGCTTATCTAAAGAAAGGATTAACTATTAACGGAGAAAGAAACAGGATCAGGGCTGTGTGCATACTCGATGTGACTTGTTAATACACTTATCCTAATGATAAGTGTATGCCATATGTGATTATGTGAAAAGTATAGATGATTGCTTGTTGGTACATGAATGATCTCGGATATTGCACGTACTGTCAAGTTATATTTATGGATATGAATGTTATGTATATTGTATGAATGATATGTATGTACGTTATGAATGAATGTAAGAGATAGCTAGGTACAGAAGAAAGGGACTGAGCCCTAATAATACTCAAGGTAGAAAAGGGACCGAGCCCTTCTAAATCTCGAGGCTGGAAAAGGGACCGAGCCCTTCTAAATCTCAAGGCAGAAAGGGACTGAGCCCTAATAATGCTCAAGGCAGAAAAAGAGACCGGACCCGAATAATATCCGAGGCAGAATAGAATAAAGTAAAGTAGAATTTAGAATAAAGTATGAAAGTAAGTATGTATGTTATGAACGAAGTATGAGAATATAAAGTATGTATGAAACTAGGTAATTTTGAATGTATTGTATGTTGTATGATTAACTAGAACTCATTCAGCGTAGCTGACTTTTAGTATACACGCATGTGAGTAGGATGAAGTAGCTCGCTTGAGTGGAACATGTGGCAAACGAATAAGAGACTGGAATCTGAAGATTCAAGACGTTTATTAATTTATGTTTTAATTTGAAAGACAATGTGTTTATTAAGACAAAGTTAAGGATTAATGTGTAACGTTTTATGAATGTTTTAATATTCCGCGAATGTTTTTATTAACTCTGATGTTTAAAACTATGTTAGTGAGTAAATCCAACGTCCAAATGTAGGGCCATGCACATTATTTTCCATTCTAATTGTAATTGTTATGTCAACGTTATTACGAAGTAAACGAAGACAAAAGAAAAGTTGTAATGACTCGTCTCGGTTTTCTCTTAAGAAGCTTTAGAAGTAGGGTGTATAAACGGGACAAACACCCCAACCTAGGTAAACCAGAGAAGTTAGCTAAAATTCCAAGACGGTTTCAGACAATAATCCTTAACCAAGATCACTGGGGCAGCTTTGTCGCGTATGGACAATCCGACAAACTCAAGGTAAATGTTTATAAAATTTAAGCTAGATTTGAAAATATGTTAGATTAAGAATTAACATATATGAGATTTAATTTTCATGAAGGATTCGTCGATCTTAAGGAAGAAAGCTCGTGCGAAGTCGCATTACAACCACCGGTTGGGAAGAGGTAGATATGCTACTCTTAAAGAAAAAATGGAAAAATGTTTTATTCTTTAAACATTCCCTAAATAGATGCTTAGACTTAAAAAAGATTATGTGATTTAATACTAATGAACTTTTCACATAAATTATAACAAGCTTGCAAACAACGAAGTTGAGAAAGATGTACCTCCCTCTCGGTGTCTGATGTGGTATAAAGCCCGTCAAAACAAATATGGTGAAATAGAAGATGAGGAGGTTAAAACGCTCGGAAAGCATCTAGTAAGTTCGGGAGACTGTCTTTAATTTATTCATATCGTCTTGCTAAAGTTGATTGATTTTATATATTATATTAAGTTGAATGATTTTACATGTTATTTTGTGTAGCTGGAAAATGGAAAAAAAAAACTTATTGCTGGGGAGTTGAAGGTTGATCAAGTTGAGGATGCCATGACACTGGTCTTTGGCCACGAAAAACGTGGTTGCATAAGAGGGGTAGGAACCGGAGTAATGTCTTCTTTATGTCTTCACGATCCACGACGAGTTAGAGGATCGACGAAAGAACAAATAAAGGAGCTTCAACTTATGGTCCAGTCTGAGAGAGATGAAAAGGAAAAAGAGAGACAAGAAAGACAGAAACAAGGTGAAGAACTTATGTCGATGAAAAATGCCCTTGATAAACAACAAGCTGACATGAGAGTGTTACAATCCAGCCTTGCTATTCAGGGGATTGAGGTGGGGACAAAACCGAATCAACTGCAAGTAAGTGAATCTGTCTATATAAATACTGTACTTTAAACATGCTAATCCATTGTGCTCCTGAAAAGCGGTCTCCGAGTCATTCAAGTGGGTCCAAAAAGAATCAATCTGACGATATACTTCAACTGAAACAGTCCACAAAGGTAAACATAACTCTAGTAACTTATTATTTTATTTTAATATTATTTTGATTAATTCAATTGTATTATAACATTGTACTTTAAATATTAGTATTTGATCAGGGCAATGAGACAGGTATTGGAAATCAGTCTCCAAGTCAATCAGGTGAATTCCAACTGAAAAAAACTACAACTTTATCCGGTAAGAATGACCGACCCACTTCAGCTACACTCAAAAGGAAACATTCTACACATGAGAAAGTCAATCAAGTAAGTTATTCTTATACTTCAGTAACTTACAATCTTCATTATTTAATTGTGGGAATTATAAATTGTTATTTAGGAATCTGCCAAAATCGTAAAAAAAAACGCGAAAAGCTCACCTATGCCAGTAAATACTCCTTCACCAAAATGAGAACGGGTATGTACTTTTACAAATACGTGTTTGTGTTTGTTTTCCTTTTTTCGTTATGATATAATGACAAAAAAAATATTATAGACTATCAAGTGTCGACTAGCAAGTGTGACTAGGAGAAACATTGTTGGTTCGGGTACGATTTACTTGTCCGAAGGTCTAAAAACATGTCACAATGTTACAGTCCAAGACGACTACTACAAAGTGTCGATTGACCGATTGATACAAGATGCAGCATTTTTACCACATGAAACCCCCGGTGCGCGAATAGTCGAGGAGGCAGTTGGCGGTTTGGCTCCTTGGCCGAAGGATCTTTGCATTATTGATGTGAGTTTCTGTAATTACTTTTTATAATGGTCTTTAAATTATTAAACTATTTCAAACAACTTAGGTGCTTTTTTCCTTTTTAAATGGTGTTGACACAGGATGATCAACAAATTGAAATTCAAAAGGTCAACGACAAAACACACAATTCAACAACTAAACATGTTGATGGTCAACAGCGGAATCAACCGAAAGATTCAAAGGTCTAAAAAACACCTAAAACAAAAGGAACAGTAGAATATGTCAAGTTGAATAATCTTAAATCGAAGTTCACCAGGAGTAGTACTAATGCAGCAGCTAAGCCGGGTTAATAATTCAACTAGTTAGATATAGATTAGGATGCATATTTGTAATTACTCCTGTTTAAAACGTTATATATATGTAGAAATATTTCATTTTATTTTAATCATATTTTTGTATCGTTTCATTTATATATTATCCATTACTATACTTATTTCTCAAATGTCACTAAATGTGAAATGCAATCAAATTCATGTGATTATAATTCATTTTTGGTCACATTTTGAAAATGTCACTAAAAGGTTAGATTTGGGTGATTATAAACTATATATAGTCACATTTTACTAAATAAATTGTGTCTAACATATATATATGGTCACATTCATTAAATATAGTGTCACTACAAGTGTCACTAGAAGGTATATATTGGTAATTTTGTGTTAACAATTGTGTGATAACTAACTAGATATAGTCACCGCCTACCTAAATATTTGTGTCTACTTCCCATAAACAGTCACAGTCTTTAGAAAAGACTATGACTACAAGTATGTTATAGGGTCACGTAACTACGTAATATATGTCAATAAAAGGAAATGTTACAACAAATATTCAAAGATAGTGTCACTGAAGGATGCACAACAGTGAAACTTAAAATAAGAGATGTCACTAGAAGGTATGTAATAGTCACAACTTGGATTAACAATTGTGTGAGAACTAACTACACATAGTCACACTGTTCAAAATTATTTGTCACTAAAATACAAAAATACGCACATTTATTTAATAATAGTGTGACAACAAGTGTGTTAGGGTCATGTAACTACGTAATATATGTCACTAAATGGAAATGTAACAATAAATTTTCAAACTTAGAGTGACTAAAGGATACACAATAGTGACACAAAAAATCGAACAAGTTTATATTAAACGTTTTAGGTCACATTGTCATTGGTCCTATGTCACTAGAAGTATGTAATAATCACAACTTAGATTAATAATTGTGTGATAACTAACTACATATAGTCACACTGTTCAAAATTATTTGTCACTAAAATACAAAAATACTCACATTTATTTAATAACAGTGTGACAACAAGTGTGTTAGGGTTATGTAACTACATAATATATGTCACTAAATGGTAATGTAACAAGAAATTTTCAACTTAGTGTGACTAAAGGATACACAACAGTGACACTTAAAAATAAGACAAGTTTATATTAAATGTTTAAGGTCACATTTACATTTGTGTTATGTCACTAGAAGGTATGTAATAGTCACCACTTAGATTAACAACTTGGTTTCTAATTGTGATAAAATACCAACCAATAGTCACACTGAACATAGTGTAATGTGACAAATTTCAAGCGAAACGTCACATCGAAAAAATATTGTATGTGACCAATTGTTGATATATTGCCACTAACCATAAAAACATGTGTCACTGAAAAGGGTTTATATTGACATTATTTGATAAAACTGGAACAAAAATCACTGGTCTATAGTGACACCTCTTCTCTACGGTGACTGATTTTTATATGCTACAGTGACGATTTTTTGTGTGTCACCAAACAACATCTACAATGGCGCGACCTTTGGTGACATATGTAGAGAAAAAAGTCGTCACTAACTACCTACAGTGACGATTTTTGTTTGTTACTGAAGCCCGATTTTGTACTAGCGGTTTAGCAACACCTCATAATAGTCATGTTATACAAAAATAAAAAAAATGAATAAGAAAAAGAAACAGGCAGAATCATAAAGTAAATGATAAAGGCAAAAACTAGCCACTCATTAAATTAACTCTACTATCCTTCTAACCAAAATCCAAAAATTGTCTCTCTCAACCTAATATGGTTTACTATCATTTATACACCAATTGTTTTTTTAGATACCAATGCATAATTCTATATATATATATATATATATATATATATACATATAAAAGTGATTTGTAACCCTTGATTATATCGATCAATGGCTTACATTTCATATGACATTTTTGTAATACCACGAGATTATTATAACTTTTTATATAAAAAGGGTAAAATGGTCTTGTTTGACTAGACCTAAATCAAGGAAACGTGAACATCTTCATTAGTTTTCATTTTTATGCCTTAATTACCTCATAGCATCCACCAAAATTGTATTGTAAGAAATTGTGATTCACAAAATCTTGAATATATTAAGAGATGATTGAGTTATTAGAAAGTAATCGTCTGTGATAAATTTCGAGTTTTTATCAAGCAAAGTTGGGTTTTTTTTCTAGGTTACAGCTATAAGAAGCTTCAAGAAAATCAAAGTTAGTCATCTACTTTGTGACTTTTCTACAATTAATCTCTCACGTCATCTTCGATATTATACTTACATACATAAAATCGAAGATGGTATTGATCTCACAATATGAAACTTCGAACTAAAATTATGTTCTTTTCAATTGAATCGGTTTATAGTGATAAAAGTATATTATTCGAATACTCCTACAGTTTGCCACAATGTTGTGTTTGATGTATTGTATGTTAGGGATAATTTGATGTTAATATATATTTGGGGATGAAGAATTCTACATAATATGTTGCATGAATAGGATGCATGTGTGATGGTATTTGTTAATAAGGATGTCAGATTTTCACTTAATATTGTGTAGTAAGAACTAACTGATGTGTAAGCTAGTATATATGTCAAGGATATAATGCTGATATACACATGTTGCTCTTTGTTGACTAGTATTTGTCACAAAGGTTGTGAATGAACTTACCAACTTATTAGTGTAGGAGTTAATAATTGTATGTATGAGGTGATGTATGATCATTATTTTGTGTTTAGGATGTAAACCGTATATGTCATAAGACTATATTTGATGTGTAGGAATGTAAAAAATATAATGTTATCTGTATAGCCACTACGAAAAATACCTTATAGATTGGTAACCTGAATGACTATGGTAACATCGTTTGAAGGACAATTAGTTATGTGGGTGAAATAATGTGTAGGTTAGATAATTACGATTTATGATGTATGTGGTTAACTATGATCTTGTGTATGAATTCTTTGTACGTTGTGTATGATGGTGGTTTCGTTTGAAGATTCATTTAGTTTCTATGTAGGTTTTATTGTTTGTTGTGTAGGTTTTTATGTTAATTTTGTGTAGGTAAAATAATGTGGTGAAGGTTTGTTATCTATGTTCGATTGTTAGCCAAATTTGTCAATTATGTTGGTTATAATGATTCCGTGTATGTTGTAAATTTAAACTCACACTGTAGCTAGCGTAGGATATTAATATGTTTGTGTAGGTTAGATAATTATGATGTATGATGTAGATAGTTAACAGTGATGTTGTGTATGAATTTATTGAATGATGTGTATATTGTTGGTTTAATGTGAAGGTTCATTTAGTTACAGTGTAGGTTTTATTGTTTGTTGTGTAGGTTTTTTTATGTTGATTGTGTAAGTATTTTTGGTGAATTATCTTTATTTTGTAGGCATTTATCTTAATTAGATGTGTAGGATTTACTTTTATTCTTTGAACAGAGCGTAAAATATTTGGCGTTCCGAGACTTCAAATCAAAAGAGGCTTGGAGTTGTTGATGCATAAGTGCAGTCAGCAGAAAAGAAGAGGGAAGATGAATATGTTAATATTGTAGTCTAGGATTGTGGTCTAGAAGTGGAGTCAGCGAAGCAAATTATTTACCGGTTTAAGAACTAAATACACAACCGGGATTTTGTGTATGACATAAAAACCAGAAGATCTAACATTATGGATGCTCATTCAAAATTACATTTTGGTTTTTGAAAGATAAATGTGTATTAAATGACATGTTTGATGTTAGTATGTGTATGTTAAAAAACTCTATTGTATACTATGATATGTTATTATTATGTTTGCTAAAAGAAAACTATAAACACCTGTTTTAGTATGTTTTTAAATTTACTAGTTTTCTATGATCTTGTGCTGGGTTAAATACATAAATTAGTAAATTTGGTGTTCAAAGTTAAAGTGAAAAAATTGAGAAGGTTTATTTTAGAGAAAATGAAAGAAATATGTGCAAGTGTAATATGTTTTAACTATAACAAAAATACAATACATGTGTAGACGTGTATAGGTTTTGTGTAGATATATAAAATTAAAGGATCAATTCATTATGAAAGAGATAAAAATTAGTTGTTAATTCATATAATATAATTCACATACATTTATCATTTGAAGTATTTTAGGTATTGAACATGATATTTGAGATTTTGTACAATTCAGTTATAAGATTTTAATTTAAGAATACTTCGTGAGAGTTAAAATTCATAATTTTAGTTAAAAATAGAAAAATATACATAATAATAAATTGGTTTGTAACCTACTATCAATAATCAACGCTTACCAAAAACAAAAATTGGGTATATGACTCATATACACTTTCAATTTATAATTCAATAAAATAAAAGGAAATTATGTGATTGGATGAAATGATTTCTCGTACTAATAGTACTAATATAACTTCTCAGATGAACTTAACCCTCTATATATATATATATATATAAAGTATTTAGACCCATTGCGTTGCAACGGGGTTAACACGTGCATCATATGGCTAAGACGTGTGTCATACGGTTTGACGACTTTTACATTAGCATAAACCCCACAAAAGACCACTCACTTCGAATAGCAACTAATAAATCGAAACCTTTATAAAGTATGCAACCAATACTCATGCCACTGCCCATGACACGAACAATAAAAAAACAATAAAATAAAAGATGAAAGCAAATACATAGAATGTAACCCAATGTGCTATTAAAGTTGACATCCTATATAGGTAAATTCTTGACCCGTTTGCACACGTGTACGAAACGACTTCAAGATAAATGATGAACAAAAGTTAGATCACTAAAAACTTAAAGTTGTCACATCACTAATGAATACTTAGTATCTTGGTTTTAAAAGCTAAAAAAATGATATCTTACTTTTCCTTCAACCAAGTCCTGGTTACCAATAGTTACAACAGTACATCCTATAGCTTTTACAGACTTAATACGAAGTGTGATTTTCATTTCTTTTCCAAGGGTTGAGTAACCGTTTCGTGTTGATAGATCGTAAGTCTTTTGTATTGGGTACAAAATTTAAACTTGCCACTCAATGTAGTAATTTTTTTCCAAACACTGTGGCTGAATTGACTTCATTATTATTAATACACCAGATCTCACCTCTGCATATCATGATTGCAAATGTAGTAATTCGAGAAAGGAGTACTAAAAAAAACTCTTAATGTCCTCAAATCATATTCTTATCAATCTTGCAAAATTTACTTGCTCAAGACCATATTCAAACAATTGGCAAGTTAACTGTGAGGTTAGGAGATACCTATAGCACACCCATCCAATGGATATCGTTGACATGAAATCCATTAGTTTAATCATCTCGTCCACCAGTCCATGGATATATCAACCTGATCGGACAAAAAGGCAATGATCTTTCAGTTCAAATTAGTATATATCTGATATAGCGTGTGCGCACATAAACAGTTGCGCAGCTTCAAGGTTGAAACAACCCCCCCCTCCCCACCCGTTTCTTGGTTTTCACATGGTTTTTTGTTGACTTTTGTTGTTATTCATGGTTTTCTGTTGAAGACAATACATTCAGCAATGAAATTTAGCATGTCATCATATATTGCATACCTTCCTATGAATTGTTTATATACAAAAAAATAAAGTTCTATGACTCTTAACATCGTCTTCCTCCACCGAACACCACCATCGGTGCGATTATACTCAACATAAAACCCCTAAATTTCATATTCCTATTTCACAAACTTCAAAACTCCTAAATTGGGTTCATAAATAAATTATTTAAAGTATTCATTCTTCATGTAATTACTGATTATGACCTAATTTTATGGTGTAGGAAAACAAAATTACCTCAATCATGTCCGGCAAAATCTTGATGGGATATAAGATTAACATCATCATCGCTTTCCTTCTGGATAACGCTGAACGAACACTGGTTAGATGACCAGGAGTATTCATCATCATAGGAAGTCTTGACTGGGACCGATTTACCCTATTATCTCCTACTCGATTGTTGATTTCTACTTTCCTGAACGAATAGTGGGTAGATGAATGAACTGGTGCTATACATTATCGATATTAGGTTATAAACAATTATATATAATTCAACAATAGATAACGAATTAGATGATAAACCAAAACCCAACGTGTAACATTCGTTACTTTTTAAATCCGGGGTTTTTATTTATAGATATATGTGTTTACATAAATATATATTTCAATTTTCGTTCTATTATGTCTCGATGTATTTGTATATTTTGTTTATTATCTATACAATATTCTCGACAATTCAAATTATAATTCAACTGTTTACTATTCGTTTCTTTTAATTTGAAAGACTCCGATATTAAAAGTTTTACATAAATGAGTCACGAACTATCAAGTATAATATGAAAATAATTCCAATTCATTAAACTTTTATTTTCATTTGTAACACATTCTAAAGCTCAAGGTTTATTATATAAATATACTTTAAATTATACTTAAAAGATATATGAAGGTTAAAGGGTTGAAAGTATAAATTAAATTCAAAATAATATTTAATAACCCAGCCCCACCCTGCCCCTTTCTTCTTTCACGTTTTTCCGGCAATGGCAAATTCCGGCGACGGCGAGTAAGCTCCGGAAAAACTTTAAAACCCCTTCAAAATGCCATATTAACCCAATTTTAATGTTATAAACTTGTTTCTCCAATTCGTTAGAGGTAGTTGATAGGTGGGTTTTCATTGGTTTGATCCGTCTAACAAAACCCCTAACCTGAATCTATCAAACATGGTCGGGATCTGGAAAATTGAAAACCTCTAGTTTATGTGAAGAAGATGAAGTTTGACATTTTGTTTATAATTAATAGTTTCCATCTTCTAACAATAGAAATTGAGTTGGTCCAATGGTTGTGTATTTGTTTTGTGGACATGGAGACCCGGGTTCAAACCCGGGTCACATCAGATCCTTTTACTTTTTTTTAAAAACTGTTTTATTGGTTTTAATAGGCAAATATATATTTATAAATCTTTATAAAATAAATAAAATTATTTTTATAGATTAACAAATGTTGTTTTAGATTTCGTTAACCTTTTCACCCAAAAACCAATCTTCTACAAACCCAAACCGCTCGATTAAAACTCGTTAAATAATTATATAGATAATATATATAACGTTGTAACTTTATAAATTCTAAATCAACAAACGCTTATACTAATAATCATACCGGTAACGCTAAAATCCAATAACATTATTACATACAAATTTAGAATAAAATTTATAAATAATATTATAATAATAAATCGTCAAAATCCATTAAACTTTAATATTACAATACAATAATATAAGTAAAAGTATATATAAATAATAATTCATGAACCTTAAAACTAACCCTTTTTTCATTATTTAGTTAGTAATTATAGTCTTTATTATTTTAGCTCGCGAGATTCGATCGTTCGGTTTCATATAACGTGCTTTCCATTTCATTTTCAAGTTTGTCATCCCAATTCAAATGTGAGTTTCTCACACCCCCTTTTTACCTCTTTGTTACTTTTCGGGTAGCATATATATCCTATCAAAATTCAATTCCGTTTATTTATTATTTACAAAACTACAATTCGCATCAAGGACTTGTGGGTTTACTTGTTACTTGCTTAATTATTACGTGCATGGATTTCTTCGATAAGTATGATCATACGCCCCCCCTTGCACCCATGGACCATTTGTTTCTGGTGGAAAAGGGACTCCGATATGAGTACGTTGGTGCACATTCCCAACTGGAAAAGACCTTCATTTATTCTTTACACTCATGGACCATTGTTTCTAGTGTAAAGAACTCTTATGTGTTTTTCACAAGTTTTCATGGAATTGTATGGTTTTTTTATAAATTATTTCAAACTGTGTAAACTCACCAACTATTGATTTAGTTGACATTATTTTATATATATGATACAGGTACTTTCATTAGAGGATGAAATGGATAAAGTCACTAGAAGATAGGTTATTTCAATAATAAATAAATAAGTCATGAGTTTTATTGTTTTCATTTGTATTTGTTTTATTGAAAAACTTGTGTACTTGGGATTTGAATGAATTAATGATATTATTGTCACTTAATAGTGTCACATGTGTTTTGGGCAATCTGTACGTCGCACCCGGGCGTATTCCGCTTTTGCCCGGGTGTTATAGATGGGTATCAGAGCCGTGACTATAAGATAGGACATTAGACATAATGTTCTAGTTGGTTATATTTTATTTTCTTAATTGTTTAGGTTGCATGATTATAAATTACGTGAGCCTAATTTGATTGTTCAATGCACATTATTTGATTATTATTAATTTGTTTATGCCTCATGTACGCAAATACTATTATACTGATGATTCAAGTACTTCAATTACACAATCACACACAAGTCCAAGGCTTATGCCTAAAAACAAAGAGTTTTCCAACATTTTCAATTACTGATTTTTTTTGTGATGTTCCGATATTTATTCTTCTTAAAGATGGTTCTATATGGCGAGTATGTAGTAAACTGTAAGGGGGACGTGCCTGTTTTCCAAAACTCTTGTCACCAAGGTTATTGAAACCTAAGGATAAGTAATGCATATAAATCCAAATCAGACGCGGAACCCGGTTGCTTACCTGGAGAGTTAGGAAAGAGCATGAAATCTAATAAGCCAAAGCATACCACTTTCAACGCCATATGAATCACAACTTTATGTATTCAAACGCGGCCATGTTCTCTTTGTGAAAAGAATATGGTAGCACTCCTCTATGTTTTACAATGTGTTTTAACTGGAAGTCTGTACACGAATACCCAGCTTTCGGTTCGATTTAATTACGCATTTTTATACGAAAATAGTTAAGTTTTAAAAAAAAATTGTGACACGTTTTCTTAATTTATACGCTCATTTACGGCTTAAACTTTTAAAAGTTTGCAAATTAATAACCGAATTTCAAACTATTCCTTTGTTATTTTACTATTATGTTTTAGAAATGAAAATTCAAAAAGTTAGGGTGATACATGAATGGTCCAATTTTAATTCGATTACCTTATTTCCATATTTATTTACCCTTATGTTTTAGAAGTGAAAATTTAAAAGTCATGGTGGTTTATGAACATTCGATTTCATTATTTATTGTAAATTTAATATTTTCTTCATATGATTATTCAATAATTTATGAGGTTTTCGTTTATTGAAAGGTGAAAACTCATGACGTTTCATGGGAAATCCAATTTCGATTTCAAATTTGTTTCCTGCGATTTCTTTTCTTTACTTGTTTTCATTCATGTATCTATTAGTCGTTTTCATACTTACGTGCCAATTCACGCAAATTCTTCACATTTCGTATCACGCCTTCTCGTTTTTCTAGTTGTCGCACTCAACCGGCGAAATGACAATCCAAGTTATCAAGTAAACGACCTCCGCTATTCCGATCACCCCACGTTTGACCGCACCTACCTTCATCGCCGTAGTTAATTCAAATTCAAACCCAGCACCATTCTTGGAAACACAAACTAAACCCAACCGAGAGGCTTCACGCTGAAACACACCCTTTGTACAGTATGTGTAAATTCCACCACTTTACTTCCCCGAAACTTTGATATGCTTCAATCCGCGGTATATTCAATTACCACTAATTGCTAAAACCTACCCAAACTCAACGCCACTCACCCATCTGCAAGACCTATACTTAACCATTTTCTCAATCATATGTTTGACCACATGCTTTAAACCTACTATCATCATGGTGACCCTAGCACACCCGCCATACATTGGGAGGCCTAACTTGTTTCCGCCATGCAATATCCTAGCCCCTAATCCTTTGTCGACCTTACACGATATTCCGGTTTCAATACTTAGATCTTTACAAAACACATCAACCTCGTCTATATTTTCTTTTAAATACTTGCCTATATTTTATCTCTTTTACTAACACCTCGCGTTTTACGCCCAAATCCTTGGTTGTTTTTAACTTTCAATCAAACGGATTTTCTTTAAAAAGGATTTATTACCTCTATTATTATTATTATTACTACTACTACTACTATTATTATTATTATTATTATAGTTATTAACATTATCATCATTATTAATATTACTACTACCATCATTATTAGTACCATTACTGTCATCATTGTTATTATTACAATTATTATTAATATTGTTATTTATTATTATTATTAGTATTATAGTCACCACTCATAATAATGTAATTATTATTTCAAACTGTATTTAAAGTAAACCTTTTGTTTCAAACAAATCTTAAGCCTTTTAAGGCTATTTTTCATTCAACAAGTCAGATACATTGACAATCATTTCTTTCCTTTCTACCTAGGTCATGGGCCAAAAGAAAACATTTGTTTTTACGTTTAAGATTTCACAAAACTTGCAAGTCTTAGCGATAGCTAAAAAAACTTTTTGCCTAAATAAAAATGGAATAAATCTTATTTCACCATGAGATATAAAAACATCATGATTTACAACCGATTTTCGTAAATTAAAATATATGATATATCCCTTCCCTTCTTTCCCCTTCGTTAACGCCAGTGAGTTTCGGCTAAGAAATCATGGCACAATCTCTTACGTCAACCTTATGCCACAAACAAACCTACATTCGATAAGACAAGCGTCGCAACTACATTTACTTTTCTTTATTTTCTCTTTCATGTATGTTTCGAACTTACCCAAAGTGACTTTTACATCCACTTCTTTAGAATATTGTTTACGCAGTTTATTTTGATTGTCCATTGATTTTGGATCCATATTCGTTTGTTTTTTATGAAACGTAAATTCATACATCATACTTATGCACTTTGCTAAATTGGTTTACGTTTGTTATTTCAAAATTTGTGATCTATAACCAATTCCCCATCAACGTAACCGTTAAGTGGAAATTGAGACTATGAACATGTATGTGTACATAGTTACTTATTAGAAACCGTATTTTCATTTTATTTATACACTTTACTATCGTTAACCGGTTCTCTCCAAACGAATTCGTTTACTTAGAATCGGGACTGTGTCCCATGTACATGCCGAGTTTATATTATGTTATACTTTTTACGCAAATTATTTTGTTTATTCGTGTACTTCTCTTTCACTCGATGTTTTATTTAAACCATTTTGTTGTTCTTGATTTGATCAATCTGGACAAATGCTTTATATAGATTTCAAAATTTCAAGTGTTTACTTTGATAAACTCAAGGTTACTTTTCACAAACTTAATCAGTTTTGATATTTTAATATTAAAATTTCATTTATCCATTTCATTTCAAGTTAATATCAATTTACATGTTGGTAAGATATAATTGTTTATTCATCTCAACGTTGCCATTGGGCACGTCGATGTTTTATTGGAGATTTTCATTTCTTAAACATCATGATATTATGATACTTAGAAGTTTCGTTTATCTAAGCTATTCTCAAACCCAATGCGTTATCAATTTACATGTTCATATTTCGTTGGTTAAATGCTACGTTTACCTACCACGTTATTCTCAACCCCATTATATCAATTACATATTACGATGTTCATAATTCAAATGTTTTCATTCTTTAAATTTCATTACCTCGTTTATTTTGTTTTCAACATCGTTTACTTGGTTCGGACAACGATGATTTCATTTACTCCATTTAGGGTTTTTCGTCTTGTTATTGGCCTGAATGGTCTAACAATATGTTTTGTAATGTATTTACCCTTTTAATTCATTATTTTTGATTTTCAACGTTCTAAAATTTTATGTATTTATCTAAGGTCTATGTCTTAAAACCACACAAGAGCACGTTATATGGACCATCCGACGATAGAGGTAATTATGGGTTGTCACGTAATTATCAAAGTCCTCGCATGAAAAATATAATAAGTCCGGTTGTGTGAAATAACTCAAAACATGGAATGATTTTTGGGTAACGGGACAAATACAATATGATAAGGGCATGGTGGATACGCCGTTGGTACATCCTATATATAAGTGTCCTTGTCATATTTCCTATTTGTGGCATTCTTTCGGGTCATTCAAAGATCGGCGTTACTTTATTTTAATATATAAAATTTGTTAAAACTTCTAACAACTCCGTATATTAGTTGTTCTCTTTTAAATTTTATTTTTATTTTAATTTCGGGACGAAATTTCTAAAAGTTGTAAGTCCTGTAACATTCATTACTTTTCAAATCCGAAAATCTGACCCGTTTTAAATTTTCGGTTTTTATTTATAGATATATGTATTTACATAAATATATATTTCAATTTTCGTTCTATTATGTCTCGATGTATACGTATATTTTGTTTATTATCTATTCAATATTCTCGACAATTCAAATTATAATTCAACCGTTTACTATTCGTTTCTTTTAATTTGAAAGACTCCGATATTTAAAGTTTTACTTAAATGAGTCACAAGTATAATATGAAAATAATTCCAATTCATTAAACTTTTATTTCCATTTGTAACACATTCTAAAGCTCAAGGTTTATTATATAAATATACTTTAAATTATACATAAAAGATATATGAAAGTTAAAGGGTTGAAAGTGTAAATTAAATTTAAAATAATATTTAATAACCCAGCCCCACCCTGCCCCTTTCTTCTTTCACGTTTTTTCCGGCAAGGGCAAATTCCGGCGACGGCGAGAAGCTCGGGCAAACTTTAAAACCCCTTCAAAACGTCATATTAACCCAATTTTAATGTTATAAACTCGTTTCTCCATCATATTAATACTTAATTAAGACCCATTTACGCGTATTAACACTCCAACGTTCGGATCTTAAACCTTAAACCGTCGGAATATAATTACAATATCAAGAAAGCGAATTAATCATCCAACGGGCAAATTACAACTATAAATAGCACCCTAGTTTCTTCCTAAACATGCTAAAGACATAAAATTACACAAACAAACTTGTTAATATCACCAATTCGTTATTATCATTGCGATTCCAGCCAACTCGTGGTTCAACCTCATTCCGGCATCATTAGAGGTAATTGATAGGTGGGTTTTCATTGGTTTAATCCGTCTAACAAAACCCCTAACCTAAATCAATCAAACATGGTCGGGATCTGGAAAATTGAAAAACTAGGGTTTATGTGAAGAAGATGAAGTTGGGCATTTTGTTTATAATTAATAGTTTCCATCTTCTAACAATTGAAATTGAGTTGGTCCAATGGTTGTGTATTTGTTTTGTGGACATGGAGACCTGGGTTCAAACCCTGTAGGTTCCCAGCCGGATCTACACGGAATATCTCGTTCTACGTAGGTGCGGAATCCCTACGTAAGACGATACGAGCGTAGAAGACGATACACGTTAAACACAACCAAACACACGTTACAATCACAAAGAACACGTTGTATTGCAACTAATAACACGTGATTCACTGATCACTGATTACACGAAAACTGAACAACTTCTCAAAAACCTAGCCGCAGCTAAACATATAAAACATACGACAACTTCGCCTAACATGTTTAGGCGAAGTTGTCACTAACTTCGCTTGTTTCACAAGTTCGCCTATATCAAGCGAACTTGTGAGACAACTTCGCTTAATCATAAATACAAAACATACTAACTCGATTACAGACACTAGATACTGAACTACTGACATCATGTACCAACAAACCCGGGTCACAACAGATCCGTTTACTTTTTTTTTAAACTGTTTTATTGATTATAATAAAGCAAATATATATTTAGAAATCTTTATAAAATAAATAAAATTATTTTTATAGATTAACAAATGTTGTTTTAGATTTCGTTAATCTTTTCACCCAAAAACCAATCTTTTACAAACCCAAACCGCTCGATTAAAACTCGTTAAATAATTATATAGATAATATATATAACGTTGTAACTTTATAAATTTTAAATCAACAAACGCTTATACCAATAATCATACCGGTAACGCTAAAATCCCATAACATTATTACATACAAATTTAGAATAAAATTTATAAATAATATTATATTAATAAATCGTCAAAATCCATTAAACTTTAATATTACAATACAATAGTATAAGTAAAAGTATATATAAATAATAATACATGAACATTAAAACTAACCCTTTTTTCCCCATTATTTAGTTAGTAATTATAGTGTTTATTATTTTAGCTCGCGAGATTCGATCGTTCGGTTTCATATAATGTGCTTTCCTTTTCATTTTCAAGTTTGTCATCCCAATTCAAAGGTGAGTTTCTCACACCCCCTTTTACCTCTTTATTACTTTTGGGGGTAGCATATATATCCTATCAAAATTCAATTCCGTTTATTTATTATTTATAAAACTACAATTCGCATGATGGACTTGTGTGTTTACTTGTTACTTGCTTAATTATTACGTGCGTGGATTTCTTCGATAAGTATGATCATACTCCCCCCTTTGCACCCATGGACCATTTGTTTCTGGTGGAAAAGGGACTCCGATCTGAGTACATTGGTGCACAATCCCAACTGGAAAAGACCTTCATTTATTCTTTACACTCATGGACCATTGTTTCTAGTGTAAAGAACCCTTATGTGTTTTTCACAAGTTTTCATGGAATTGTATGGTTTTTTTATTAATTATTTCAAACTGTGCGAACTCACCAATTATTGATTTAGTTGACATTAATTTATATATATGCTACAGGTACTTTCATTAGAGGTTGAAATGGACGAAGTCACTAGAAGATAGGTTATTTCAATGATAAATAAATAAGACATGAGTTTTATTGTTTTCCTTTGTATTTGTTCTATTGAAAAACTTGTGTACTTGGGATTTGAATGAATTAATGATATTATTATCACTTAATAGTGTCACATGTGTTTTGGGCAATATGTACGTCACAACCGGGCGTATTCCGCTTTTGCCGGGGTGTTACACAATGCACTGGCAATAGATTACAAAATCGATGAAAAAACTAAAGCAAAAGTACCAGCAAAACTCGACTGTGTAATTCCCTGAGACGAAACTAGGGCATCAATCAGACCGGAACTCCGCCACCACCACGCCAACTACGAACTAGAAAACATGAGCACCATGAAAATTAACCAAAATTCGTTCAACATGCAACATCCTTCAAATAGGAAACTAATTGAACATTTTTAATATAAAGAGATGCTACTTTATTAGTGAGCCAAAGGACCAGTTAAAGAAGTAGCACCATGTAGATCTCTTAACCACCATCTCTGAATCTTGAGTTTCGGTCCACAAAGATAAAAGTAGAGAGAGAGGTTACGGTGGAGAGAGGTGGCCGAAACACCATCGGCCTCAACACAACATTGCTGAATAGGGTTCGTAAATCGAACCCAACAACGATGACT
>NW_027502866.1:0-41908 GCF_021521415.1 Bidens hawaiensis
ACAAGCTGACAGTCAAAAATCGGTACCCCTTACCGAGGATTGACGACTTATTTGACCAGTTGCAGGGATCCAGTTATTATTCGAAGATAGATCTACGGTCAGGATACCACCAACTTGGGGTCCATGAGGAAGATGTGCCGAAAACAGCCTTCCGAACTAGATACGGCCATTATGAGTTAGTGATGCCTTTCGGGCTAACTAATGCGCCGGCTGTATTCATGGATCTGATGAACCGCGTGTGCAAACCATACTTGGACAAGTTTGTGATTGTGTTTATAGATGATATTCTGATTTACTCTCGGACCAAGGCCGAACATGAGCAACACCTGAGTTTGATTTTGGAATTGTTGAGGAAAGAAAAGTTGTATGCGAAGTTTTCCAAGTGCGAGTTTTGGCTTAGAGAAGTTCACTTTCTCGGTCACGTTGTAAACGAGAAAGGAATACACGTTGATCCTTCCAAAGTCAAGGCCATCGAAAACTGGGAAGCGCCAAAAACCCCAACTGAGGTGAGGCAATTCCTAGGACTAGCTGGCTACTATCGACGCTTCATTGAGAACTTCTCCAAGATAGCTCTACCTCTGACCGCGCTAACTCAGAAAGACAAGAAGTTTGTTTGGGGCGAAAGTCAGGAAGCAGCGTTTCAAATGTTGAAACATAAGTTATGTAGTGCGCCAATTTTGTCTTTGCCCGAGGGGACGGATGACATCGTTGTTTACTGCGACGCTTCACATCAGGGACTTGGATGTGTCCTTATGCAGCGAGACAAAGTCATAGCGTATGCCTCGCGCCAACTCAAGACCAATGAAAAGAACTACACAACGCATGATCTGGAACTTGGAGCGGTTGTCTTCGCGCTAAAGATTTGGCGCCATTACCTCTATGGTACAAAGTGTGTAATCTTTACGGATCACAAGAGCCTTCAACATATATTTGATCAAAAGGATTTAAACATGAGGCAACGAAGATGGGTGGAGTTGTTGAATGATTATGATTGTGAAATTAAGTACCACCCTGGAAAGGCGAATGTGGTAGCAGACGCGCTAAGTAGGAAGGAGCGAATAAAAACGCTACGAGTCAAGGCTCTAAGGTTGACCATTCACGCAGATCTCTCTACCCGCATCCGAGACGCTCAGCAAGAAGCCTTGAAACCAGAGTTTGTTAAAAACGAATCCCTTGGGGGTATGATTAAGAGTTTGGAACTTAAAGAGAACGGCAATCTATATTTCGCTAACCGCATATGGGTCCCTCTCAGGGGAGGATTGCGCGAGCAAGTACTAAACGAAGCTCACAAGACGCGGTATTCGGTACATCCTGGCGCAGACAAGATGTACCAAGATGTTAAAACGCTGTATTGGTGGCCCAATCTTAAAGGCGCCATCGCGACGTATGTCAGTAAATGCCTGACGTGTTCGAAGGTGAAGGCTGAATACCAGAAACCATCAGGGTTGCTTCAACAGCCAGAAATTCCCATGTGGAAGTGGGAACAAATCTCTATGGACTTCATCACCAAACTGCCAAGGACACCTGGGGGTTACGACACGATCTGGGTTATTGTGGATCGGCTAACTAAGTCAGCGCACTTCCTGCCGATCAAGGAAACCGATAAGATGGAAAAGTTAGCCCGATTGTATATTCGAGAAGTAGTTTCAAAACATGGAGTCCCAGTGTCCATCATTTCTGATAGAGATAGTCGGTTCACCTCAAGATTTTAGAGATCGTTACAAGGGGCTTTAGGTACTCGTCTTGACATGAGTACGGCATATCATCCCCAAACAGATGGACAAAGCGAGCGAACAATCCAGACATTGGAAGATATGCTGCGCGCTGTGCGCAATCGATTTCGGTGGTAGCTGGGATACTCATCTCCCATTGGTTGAATTTTCTTACAACAACAGTTATCACACAAGCATCAAGGCTGCGCCGTTCGAAGCTTTGTATGGGCGCAAGTGTAGATCCCCACTGTGCTGGGCTGAAGTGGGTGACAAGCAAATGACTGGTCCAGAATTGATCCAAGAAACAACAGACAAGATTTTTCAGATAAGGGATCGCCTTAAGACAGCGCGCAATAGACAGAAGAGCTACGCAGATGTGCAAAGGAAACCATTGGAATTTCAAGTAGGGGATAAAGTACTTTTGAAAGTCTCTCCATGGAAAGGAGTCCCCCGTTTCGGCAAGCGAGGAAAGTTGAATCCGCGCTTCATCGGACCATTTGAGATCCTGGAAAGGATCGGTCCGGTTGCTTATAAACTCCGTTTACCCGCCGAACTCAGTGGAGTTCATGATACGTTTCATGTGTCCAACCTCAAAAAGTGTTTATCTGATGAAATGTTGATTTTACCGTTGGAAGAGGTTCACATCGACAAACAACTGCACTTCGTAGAAGAGCCTATAGCCGTAACCGATTGGAAAGAACAAAAGTTACGCAGAAGCAGAATCAAGTTAGTAAAGGTTCAATGGAACTCGAGGCGTGGGCCTGAATTCACTTGGGAAAGAGAAGACCAGATGCGCATGAAATACCCACACCTCTTTCAGAGCATGGCTTCTGCCAACAACGTCTCCTAAATTTCGGGACGAAATTCGCTTAACAGGGGGAGAATGTGACACCCGGTAAATTCCCAATCCCTTAAACCAAGTAATCAACCTAAATATTAGGTAATTATGTTATGTGCGCCCTGCGCGAGCGCGCCATGTTAGTCAGCGCGTGCATTTGTTATGTGCGCCCTGCGCGAGCGCGCCATGTTAGTCAGCGCGTGCATTTGTTATGTGCGCCCTGCGCGAGCGCGCCATGTTAGTCAGCGCGGGCATATTATGTGCGCCCTGCGCGAGCGCGCCATGTTAAGAACCAGCGTGGGCATATGTTATATGCGCCATGCGCGAATGTTTTGGCTTTATGTTTTCATGTACCCTAACGTTATGTTGTCTAATGGGTTGACCGTCACGCATGATGCTAAGGCGGATGCACCCTAAATCGTTTATGCGCGTGCGGAAGGGAACTAACCTCCCCGCATGGCGGGAACATTGAGAGCTAGTTTGTCTGAAGCTCCAAGATGGAATTGACTTCAACATAACTGATCACTATGTTGAAATACCAAGACCACCTGGAGAATCTACAAATGAAACTCAATGTCCCTAACTGCGAGAAGGTTACGCACCTACCCGCAGCAAAGAAATGTCCTTCACGCAGAAAGCTATGCGCACAAAGTGATACGCACGGAACACTTAGTCTATTCTCCAGACGTAAGGAGATTACTCCCGCCCAAAAGGAAACAGTAGCGTGTTTCAGAGATTTTCCATTTTTTTTACTACACACTGACAAAAGTACCTGAAAAAGCTCACTGTAACACGAAAAGTCAACTATCAGCCACCCTATTCTCACCAACCCCAGACCTGCATGTCCTGACCAAATCAAAATCAAAATCTTTTATCCACTACTCCACTTTTAAATAAATAATAATAATTTCCATACTTTATCATCATTACCCCTAGATATGAAAAGATTACAATCCCCTAAAGCAAGGGATTGTGTTCCCTTGAGTTTGCCTATAAATATGTAACCTAAATTATCACCCAAAACACACTTCAAAGAACTGCAAACTTGCACTAATCCTCTCCCAAGCATCCGTTGTTTTCATTTCCGATCCTGTTACTAGGTAAGCCGAGAATATAACCTTGAGATCTACTTTCCAACCCTTATATTCTCCTATTTCTTGATCTTAATATATATACTTCTTGTTATTTAATCGTATTCTAGACCTTCGATTCCGAGGCCAACACCAAGAAAACCCGAATCTCGATTAATCCCTTAACAAGAACCACAGGTGAGTCTCATAGCCCCTATTTTCACTGTTTTCACTATTTTTAAACTGTTTTCGGGGCGAGGGACACGTACTTAAATAATGTTTTATCATGGTATACTTACAAGCTATGCAAGCGATTATGTGTTTAAGTTATGTTTCATGATGAGCAATGCGAACGGTTATCTATGGTTTTTCGATGTTAGTGTACCAGATTCGAGTAAGTGATCACTTTACCATTGGAACTCTAAGGGTAGGGACTGCTGGTTTGATCCACCCACTCGTAGGGGTCGCACCTCTTTGCATGGACGAGTGCCTAGTATGGTCATGGGGCAGTACTATGGGTTTGAGCCCGCTCGTAGGGGTCGCGCCTCTTTGCATGGACGAGCGCCTTGTTTTCCGGCACAACGTCCGCGCGTAACCCGCGGGACGGAATTATTGATTAGCTCGTAGTGGCAGCGCCACTTTGCATGGACGAGCACATTTTCCTGAAACGTCCGCGCGTAACCCGCGGGACGGAATTATTGATTAGCTCGTAGTGGCAGCGCCACTTTGCATAGACGAGCACAGTTCCCAGAAATGTTCGCGCGTAACCCGCGGAACGATTTTATCAGAATATGTTGATAGAACTATGTTTTACCAAGCATGTGTTTTAATGATGCTATCAGAATTATGTTTCAGAATGATTTGTATCAAGATTATGATGCAATACGATTTATCAAGTTACTAAAACTTGTGAACTCACTCAGTTTATACTGATTCAAATGTTTTTACGTGTCTTTCAGGAGATAACTAGGTAGCGCATGGAGTCACACTTAGAGCACCTCACGCTGAACATCTAAAACTAGCTTTTTGGAAGATTTTAGTTCTATCCCTTCGATGCGCGTGGTTGTTCCCGCCGCGCAAGGGGATATGGCGTGGAAATCTTCAACAGTTTTTATACTTGGATGTCTTTATGTAATTTTTAAACAATTTAATGTATTTGTATTAAACATTACATGCGCAATGAAAATCTTTGAATGTTTGCAATGGCCCGTGCTTAATTATCAATCCCCACTCGCGCGCGCCCGGCTGTTTCCGCCGCTCAGGGCCGGGTGTGACATTTTTAGGTTATGAAACTTTTCAGGTACATTAGTGATAATGTAAATGAGTCCCTATTCAAATTTGCTAATTTTTCAATTAACGGAGAATATTTGGCGAATTTATTACCGTTTATTGGCATTTATTTGGGAAAAATAGTTAAACCTCTTGCAAAATTATGAAATTTGGTTTGGAACCCGGAAATGTTATGGTAAGATCACTGGAAATATTTAGGGTGATTTTTAGACGGCTAGGTATGGTTTGTTCATTTGCGTTTAAACCGAGTTTTAACAGCCGAAAAATGCATAAAAGGGTATTTTGGTTAAATAATTAGGATTTGGAAATTTTACAGGGGTTGGCTTAGGATATTTTGACCACCTAGAAAAATTATCGGATTTTTCAGGAATCTTTTGGTATAAACGGGGTATTTATCGGTCAATTATAACCCATAAAATGAATTTTTGTAAATAAATAGTTAAGTATAAAAATTCTGAAAATATTTTTATAAAATTCTACAGATTTTAAGTTATTTTTTCAAAAATTTTCATAATTTATATATAATTATATGAATAGTTATGATTATTTGAAGATTTAAATCATAATTGTTTTAACGAAACCGGCAGTTTTGTGTTTAACGAACTGACTGGTATGTCAAACATCAAAATTGGTCAAATATCGTATTATTGGATGAATTCGATAAAAAAGAACTTTTTACGAGAATTCCGGACAATTCTGGTGGATTGTACGCATTTTGTACGTGTGAAAACGGAAACGAACCCTACGATCAATCAGATACCGAAACTTCAAAATTGTTTCATAAATCAAATCATTATCAATCAATATTTTTACGTAAGTTTGTGTGATCTTACCTAATCCCGAAACGCATAAACGATCAACTTGGCTAGGCTCTGAAAACGGTGAAACTGAGCCAAATCTGGTTTTGAACATTTCATATTATACTACGTTACAATCTAAGACTACGATCATGTTCTGGGCCTATCACGTACACCCAGACTAGTTATACAGCCCGATTTAATTTAAACATTGTACTAGTATTAACAGTACGATACCGATTATAGGATTCAAGCTATAATCGAGGCACACTAGTTACTGATACGTATTACCAGCTTGAACTACGCTAAGGTGAGTTTCATGGCCCCACTTTCTAAACTTTTTTACGAACTTTTGGGGTGGAAAGCATGTTTACATATACTTATATACTTGAAAACGTGTGATGATGTGAATTATCTAAGTACTAACACTTGAAAGTCCCCACAAACACAAGTGATTAACTTCGTGTCGGTGACGTGTGGATAGTACTATCGGTTTGACAAACCCAACTGACAGGGCCGGAGGGGTATGCCGGAACAAGTTAACCCAGTTGCACATTGTCATTTAAACTTGTTATATTCTACTATGTGGTGTTAGACATAGTACATACTTTGGGGCAAAGTAGCTGTTAAATGCCAACGGGAGTGCATGGGTAGGAAAGGCCATGTGTTATAGCTCGTTTTGGTTTCACTTGTGGCTTAGTATAAAAACATCATACACATACATACGTACATACTTACTTACTGTGAACTTTACGAACTCATATACTGATTTTGTTCGTACTCGTGAAACTTGAATCTCACCAACTAGACGTAGTTGACCCTTTTTAACATGCTTTTCAGGTGAGCCCAAGTTGGAATAATTTGCTTATGTGCTTGGTGCTAGAAGGGAAGTGAATCGCTGTACATAGACGCTAGTGTATATATATATATTAAAGAATAAGCAATCACGAAAATGGTTATGTGATTTTCATCTAGTTTGTAAACTTAGTACCTACCAATATAATATGATGTAAATTAGTTTGTTGAATTTCTTTATAAACAATGTGGTTGATACCAGTATTATCTGTTACATTCCCGTATTACGCTTACGCAACTACCTAGTCGGAGTGTGACAGAGATCGCTCTTCTTCTGTTGATCAATTGGGGAAGAGTATAAATGATGCCGATTAGGTTATCCCCTTGGTCTGTATAGTTCGGATTGTAACTTCTTTTGCGGGTGTTGGTATCCGCTTGTAATTATGTTTAAATATATGAAATGAACTTTTTCTTTTATGAAATTCGGAGTATCGTTTCCATTCAAATTTGTTGACCCTTGGCCTGTTTTTACAATTTTGGAATCGATTTACATGTAACACCTTCGCAGCTGTGCCGCGTTCCAAGATCTTGGAATCGGTGAGTCATCGAGTTGCATCAGCGCATAGACGCCTTTTCCCAATACCTCTTTGATTTGATAAGGGCCTTCCCAAGATGGCTCTAGTTTTCCTTTCGCTTGCGCTCTTGATGCCTCGTTGTTGCGAAGGACGTAATCTCCATCATTGAACTTGCACACTTTTATTTTTGCGTTATAGTACTTCTGTAGTTGGCGTTTGTAATTTTGTTCTCGCATTGCGACCAACTCTCTTCGTTCTTCAAGGAGCATTAAGTCTAAATGCCTTTCCGCCTCGTTATCATTTGGTAGTGTGATTCTTGGTGATGGCACACTAACTTCGGCTGGGATCATTGCTTCAGTACCGTAAGTTAGGCTGAACGGCGTTTCTGGGCTACTTGTACTTTTTTAGGTTCGTATGGCCCAAAGAACATGGGGCAGTTGATAAGCCCATCCTGACTTGTAATTCGCCAGCCTTTTCTTGATACCTCCGACAATGGTTCGATTGGCGCGTTCCATTTCTCTGTTCCCTTGTGGATGGGCAACAGAAGTGAATGTTTGGGTAATATTCAACTCCTTCAGCCATCCTTGGATGTGTTGATCTGCGAATTGTGTTCCGTTGTCGCTGACCAAATTCATGGGTAGTCCTTAGCGACATACGATAAATTCCCATATGAATTTTTTAACGCTAGTAGCATTTATCGTTGCCACTGGCTTCGCTTCAACCCACTTTGTGGAGTAATCGATTGCAACCATTAGGAAATTTACTCGCCCTGGTGCTTCGAGGAATGGTCTAGTTATATCAATAGCCCATTTTTGGAATGGCCAAGAGGCTGTCACCGGAATCATCGCATTTTTTGGGCGCAAGGTATTTGGCGCATGGCGCTGGCATTCGCTACACCGTCTTAATTCTTTTTCTGCGTCCACATGCACGCCCGGCCAATAGTACCCGGTGTTCATGATCTTGGCAACCACCATTCCTGGACCCGCATGCACACCGCATATCCCTTCGTGAATTTCCCTCAACGGGTAATTTGCGTCTTGTTGATCTACGTATTTGAGAAGTGGCCCTAAATATGATCGCCTATATAAGATGCCATCCTGAATTGTATAATTCAATGCTTTGTGGCGAATCTTTCTGGCTTCTGCTTTTTTGTCTGGAAAAATACCCGTCGAAAGGTAGGTGACAATTGGTGTCATCCAATTTAGTTCTGTCGCTGAACATACACAAACCTCCCTGTTCATTGTTGAAGGTGTTGCTAGTACCTCAATGCGGACGTCTTTTGCAAGATGTTCGAAACTAATCGATGCCAGTTTGCTCAGAGCATCTGCTTGTTTATTTTCACTTCGCTTGATATGCTTTACTTTGCAAGTGGTGAAGGTTGCCATTAGCACTTTAGCTTGCGCCAGGTAAGACGCCATTTTGTCGTCCTTAGCGTCATATGACCCTTCAATCTGATTTGCCACTAGCATTGAACCAACGTGCGCTTCCAAGTGTCAGGCTCCCAGTTTCTTGGCGATTCTTAACCCTGCTAACAACGCTTCATACTCTGCCTCATTATTCGTACTTTTGAATTCTATGCGTATTGCATAAGTGAAGTGTTGTCCTTCTGGGTTGGTTATTCTTACCCCTGCGCCTGCACCTTCATCGTTAGTGTCCCATCTGTGAACAAATTCCAAACCTATTCTTTTTTGTTGATCGAGGGGGGTTCTATTTCTTTCGGGAATTCTTCCTCGTTTTCGTGAGGTACTCCCGCTATGAAATCGGCCAAAACCTGGCCTTTGATTGTTGGCCTAGGCTTATATTCGATGGCATATTCTCCCAACTCTATCGCCCATTTCGCTAGTCTACCAGATAGTTCCGGTTTGCTCAACACATTTTGCAAGCGATAGTTGGTGAGAACATGTATTGGGTGGCCTTGAAAGTACCTTCTCAGGCGTCGTGCCGTTTGTACCAGAGATAAGACCAGTTTTTTCAAGGTGGAGTATCTTGTTTCTGCATCCGCTAAGGTGCGACTTACATAGTAAATGGGTGTTTGAACACCATTTCTTTCCACCATCATGACCGCACTGATTGCTCTTTCGGATGCTGCTAGGTATATTACCAGCGGCTCTCCAGCCTTTGGCGCTGTTAGCGTTGGTAATTCCGCTAAGCGCGACTTGATCTCTTGGAACGCCGTTTCTGCCTCCTCTGTCCATCGAAATTGAGATTTCTTGAGACAATTTCTCAAGGTTGAGACGAATGGAAAGGACCTTTCCGCGTGACTTGACAGGAATCTGTTGAGCGCGACTAGTCGGCCATTAAGTGTTTGCACTTGTTTGAAAGATTTTGGTGAAGGCATTGTCAAAACTGTTTCCAACTTCTCTGGGTTGGCTTTGAAGCTGTCGTTGGTCACGATCACCCCTAGGAACTTTCCTTCTTCCATTCCAAAGGAACACTTTCCTGGGTTGAGTTTCATGCTGATTGACCTCAATGTTTTGAAGGTTTCTTCAATGTCTCTCAACATTTTTGTCTCCGTCGTGCTTTTTATGACCAAGTCGTCCATGTAAACCTCTAAATTCCTCCCGATTTGAGACTTGAACTCTTTGTCCATCAACCGCTGGTATGTAGACCCGGCGTTTTTTAGGCTAAATGGCATCATTTTGTAACAATATGTTCTGTTGTTTGTTCGGAACGCCGTTTTATCTTAGTCTTTTTCCTCCATGTGGATCTGATGGTATCCTTTGTACGCGTCCAGGAAGCATTTGACCTGAAATGGGACTAATGCGTCCACTTTGAGGTCAATTTCTAGCAACGGGTAGCAGTCTTTTAGGCATGCTTTGTTGAGAACTTTGAAGTCGATACACATGCGCCATTGCCCGTTTGCTTTAGGCAGCATCACTGGGTTGGCTACTCACGTTTGGTATTGGATATCACTGATTATTCTCGCGTCTACCAGTTGTTGGACTTGCTCGTCGCAGGCTTTTGCTTGGTCATGCCCCATCTTCCGTCGCTTCTGTACCACTGGTACAAAAGCTGGATTAACTTTTAGCTTATGCTCCGCCTTGCTTCTTGGGACCCCCGTCATGTCCGTGGGGTCCATGTGAATACATCTACGCTCTTGATTAACAATCTTTTAGTGTCGTCCGCGCTTCTTCCGAGATGGTTGGCCCAATGAGTATGCTTTGTTCAGGAATTTTTCGTTGAGCACCCATTTTTCTACTTCTCTTTTTTTGGTGGTTTTCGACATCTTTTGTGGCGGCGTTTTTCTTTCCGCCACGTTGCATTCTTTGTTGGCCTGGATCATCGCTATTCCCGTTGGAGTTAGTACTCCCAACATGCCATGGGTTGTCGAGGGGTTAGCGTTGAAGTCTCCAATCGCCTCCCTTCCCAAGATAACGTCATAGTGTGGGTGGGGCTTTTCCATGACCAAGAAATCCACATCTTCTGTCCGCGAATGTATCCCATCGCTGAGCTCGATTGGGAATGTCAACTGGCCCAGTGGATATTCAATACTTTGATTGAAACCCTATATTGGGGAATTGACGGGCATCAACCTCTACTTGTCTTTTTCTTCCAATAAATCGAAGCATTGGCGATACATAATGTCGGACGCTGCTCCCGCGTCTATGAAAAAGCGCGGCGTTCGATAGTGTCCGAATACTACCGTGATTACTAGTAGAGCTTTCTTGTTTGCCCTGCCCTTTACATTGGGGAAGATGACCTGTTCTTCTTTCCAGGCTGCGTGTTCCGCCTGTCTGCGCTTTTTGGATTGTGTGCTGACAGAGATCATGTTGGCATGAAGGTCCTTTATTTTCTTTTCTGGCCTTCCGCCATCTCTTGGAGGCGGGCGTCTATATCTCCCTTTGATACTCTTGACCAAATGATCTAGCTTTCCATTCTTGGCGTATTCTTCAATGGCATCCTTCAAGTTGGAACACTGATTTGTTGTGTGGCAATGTTGTTCATGATAGTCACAATAATTTTTCATGTATGTGTTTGGCCCCTACTTGATTTTTGTCGGTTTCTTGAGTTGTATTCCTTCCGTATACATGATTTGGGCTGAGCTTTTGGTCAGCGGAGTCCATCTGGACGCATTTGTCTGCCCGTTTTGCTTAGTTTTAAAGGGTTCGTATGCCGTGGACTCCTTTTGTTTGCTTTCATGGTTCAGTCTTGACCATATGGAGGATATCTTTTTGCCTTGGCGGGCTCTATTGATATCATTTCTTGTATCATTTCTTGCAAGCTCTTTACCCAAACTTTTTTCCATTCGCGCGTACCTCTTAGCTGCGGCCATGACATCGTCCCATCGGTGCGGCATGCCATCTTTGCCCGTAAGTTTCCGAATCAGGTCGTCACACTTTACGTTTTGGCGGAAAGCTACGGGCAGAAGTTCTTCGCTCACACCACCGATGTTCAGACCCTCCTGGTTGAACCTGGTAATGAAATCTTCAAGCATTTCATTATCCCTTCTAACCACATTTAGAATGTCCGCTGGGTCGTTGATGTGACGCCTTTGTTGGCTAAATTGTTGGAAGAACTTTTTTGATAAGTCCTCCCAACTTGTGATCTGCCCTTCTGGCAGTCTTTCGAACCAGGCCCTGGTGGCTCCGACCAACGTCAACGTGAAAATGTGGCACCACAACGGCATGGTCCACCCTGATACTAGCCCGGCAGCTGTATAAGTTTGCAAATGATCATCTGGATCAAATATGCCGTCGTACTGGCCCACAGTTGGCGGAATCTTTGGGTTTTCTGGTAGTTCACCTCAGAAATTTTTTCCACGAACTTTGATTTTCCAGCCGATGTTGCTGGCCGGTATGGCTTGGAGAAATCTTCCGTTTCATCTGGATGATATTTCACCAACTTTCTGGCAGTGTCTGGGCCTCTCCAACTAGCTTCGTAGTCGGGATCATCTAGACGTCGTCTTCTGGGTGCGACCGGTGTGATTTTTCTTTGTTGTTTTGCCGAGCCAGTTGTGATTTTTCGGTTGGTGCCTTCATACGAACTGGCGTTGAGTGTTCTTCGTACTCTTCTTCATCGTCATTACTGCTGGTTTCACCATCGAACAGCGTTCGTGGTTTAAGGACTGCTGCCATTTTTTCTTGGACTTTGTCCCTGAGTTTCTGTTGTTCAGCTTCTAACCAAGCCATTATATCTGGCGGCATGGTTAGTTGTGAATGTGGTTTTGTTCTTGCTTTTTCTGTGATAGTAGGGTGAGGGTGAAGGGTGGACGCGTTAGCAATGCCTTCACCACTACCTATGATGTCTAGGATTTCAATATTTCCTTCTTGGTTGGCCTTTGAGTGTTGGCCAGCCTCTTTCGGTGTAGTTTTGCCACTCGTCTGAATCAAGTATGGAATGATATTTGAGCAACTGTTCTAGCGATATGCACGGATGGCGCCAATTAAGAAACACAAATCCAACCCTCAAGGTCTAACACGTTAGTCCGAGGGTTATGGTTAAGTATTCCCCACTATGGGTTATAAAACCTTCTTGGCGCAGACGAGTATATCTTGCAAAACAGAACATCGTGAGCTCGTTACGAGGAATGGTGGGTGGATTCTCTTGTAACCACCATCCGGCGTGAGAATCAGTACTTGATCGTACAAATAGAATATATTGAGAGAGTAGTAATAATGGAGAGTGTATATCTTTACCATTTGGAGGTCCATTGGTATTTATAGCCGGAGGAGAGAGAATATGGTCAACTACCTTGTCTAGTTTTCCACCAATAATATTCTCCACCCGTGCGGTCATGGAGGTTGGTGGAAGTTGGTGGGCATCATGGCCTTTTGACAAGGACGTGTTGTACTGTTTTGTACCGTCCTTTGTGTGTTGTCCAATCCCCGTTGGTTAGGTATTATTTCCCATGTAAATTGTATCTTTTTGTCCCATGCTGGTGGAGACTTTTGCTCTACCATTCCCTAGGTGTCAGGGAATGTTTATTATATTGGGCTACAACCTTGGCGCCATGCATTATGTTTGGCGTATAGTATATCCGCTGTCGTTAGGGCGCCAAGTGTTCCGCCAAGCGCATGAGTTAGCCTTGATTTGGGTGTTGTACTTGATTAAATGATGGGTTTAGTATCCTACCTCTACATCTTAATATTATCATAAAACATAATCATTGACTGCATTTTAATGAAGCTATGGGAGATATTCTAATGAAAGGATGTTTACTTTCTTAGAAGTAAGAAGGCTAAAGGTTGTTAATTAATCAGTGGAATATGGAATATCCCCACCCTAATATAATGGTTGCATTAATTACACATTTGGTGAAATAATACTGATAGTTGTATTAACCATACCCTTGTAGCAGATTTCTCAATCATTCCAACACAGCTCTTAATTTGATGAAGAATAAAATAATTGAAAATAACCATATAATACAATAATGTTAAATTAAAAGAAAACTAAGAAAAAGGTTAAAATGTTTTAAATCCAGCAGCATACTCTTTTGTTTTTCCTCTATTCATCAGTGTAAATCTTAATGTTACTCTTGTCCATTGCCACTTAATAGTTGTCTTAATTCGTCAACAGTAACATCTGGAGGCAAATTTGGATTTGTCACAAATTTTATCACATTGTTTGACATTTGCAGGTGTGTGCTTCTACAGGGAAGATCAACATAACTATCTTGATTCAGTTGATCATTGACTTAGCACTCGAATGCACAATTTGCGAATCCCTAATTCAGTTATCTCATATGAAATTGGGAAATTCTAATTGGGGTCGAAGAAGTCGATTATAGAGTTGGTGTCATCTGATTGGGGTTTCAGATCGAGTTCCTCGTCTCCTGATAAGAATCGAAAGCACCACCGTTGCCGGCCTCTTGTGTTCGAAGGACGCCAACGGCCGTGCCGATGATCGTTTTGAAACCATGAAAAACGGTCATCCTCAGGCATTATTCTGGAATTCATCGATGTTGGGTCGTGGGCAAAAACGTGTTTGGGGGCATGAGATCAGCAATTGTTTAATGGCGGTACTCTAGATAGTCGGCTGAGAAGAAGAAAGACAAAAACAGTAGTGCTCAAAACAAAGGTGCAAATGGGAAAACACATAGTACAACATACGAGTCTTAACTACCACCCATGTGATTAAGGCTAAGGTGTATGAATATAATTGGTGGTTGTTATGAATAGTAGCATTTTGTGTGTTAACTAACATTTCCTTTTTAATATATATATATATATATATATATAATTACTCTTCTACTCTTTTTAAAATGTTTAAATGTTCCTTACAACTAATAAATTAAAAAAAAAAACAGAATATCAAAGAATTTAATAATTAAAGAGTTAAACCCACATCATCTTCTTCAACGTATACTTCAGGTCTTGATTCTCCGGCAAGTTTTCGGCCGCTTCACACTACTGGAAACCACCACGGCCGGAAACCACCATCATCTTTTCCAACCTACTCTTTTTCCCTTTTTTCCTTATGAAAATGAAAAACTAAATTCAACATCCTATCTCTTGCACACCCTCTCCTCTTCCACCTTCCCACTCCACCTAGCTCCACCGATTAGGTCGCTGCAACTCTCAAACGATTGTAGAATCAAATAGTTGCTTGAATCTTGAGCATACTAATTGTTTTGGTGGGGTTTCACTTCAGATCTGAAAAATTGAATGTGGTCGTGTTAGCCGGAAAAAGGATCGAGCAAACCGATAAAACAAGATGGTAGTGGTCAGGCCCGGCCCATGGGGAGGGCAGGGAGGGCTCAAGACCCAGGCCCACTCTCCTATGAGGCCCATTAAATTTTTTGTGTATTTTCACCTATTTATATAATTATTTTCAGCAATTAATTAAATAAAAGGTATGGCCTGGTGGTTTATTGTGGGTTGTTTAAGTCTTGTGATGGAATGCTTGGTTGCCTGTGTTCTAAACCCATAGGAAGCATGTTTAATATTTTTTATTAGCTCATCTTATCTTTATGTTGTTTGTTCTTTTATTAGTTACTAGTTTTAAAGCCCGTGTAACACACGAGATGATCTAAATAATTAAGTTACGACTAAAGCAATACATAATGTATATAGAAAATTATATTACATCTATGCTTGTATCATTATACATAACTTGATTTTATTTATATCACAAAATGATTTTTTTTTTCAGAAAAAACTTGATAAAAAATAATGCACATGCAAAAACATACCCAAGAACACACATATATTGAAAATTTATTCTCGGTATCATATATGTATAATTGGAAGAAATTTGGTTATGAACCAATTTCAGATAATACTTCGCATATAATAATAATTTTTATCTACACCATGAAAATGATTTTGATAAATTTGATGGGCTTCTCGACTTTGCCAATTGACAAAATAAAATAACATGTTAACTCGTTCAATTTTGTGAATGTTTTGCTTCACTTGAGCATAATTTTGTACGACATGCTTCACATACAACATATTGATCACTATTAAAGGAAAAATCAATGCTAACCTGGAGGAGGCATGTCGGAAGTGTTTGTCATTTTTTCTTAAATTTTAATAGTTATGGGAAAATACTCAATGTGCAAAATCCAGAATTTTTTAACTATTTCTAAAAATGTCATTAAAAATAAAATCGAAACTCAATCACATTTAAAATTCTAACTTTCATTTGTTTTAAATTTTAAAGTTAAAACTTTAAACCAGAAATAAGTTTTACTATAAATTTATTTGCATTCTCAAATTTTTAAAAATATTTAGATTACCTTTTTTTACACGTAACAAATTTGAGCCAATTGTAGTTAATTGTACCAAACGATATATTTACCAACTTTCAACCCGTAACAATCAAATTTAAGTTTCACAAAAAACCCGAAGCAATCCTTGATAAAAAAAACCCGAAGCGATCCTTGATAAAAAAATCCAAGAAATTAAATATGATAAACTTTATTATGTTTGAAAGTGACTGGTGTATATTATCCTTACAATTTAACACATATATGTATAGTTTACTAAATTAACCGAAAAAAATAAATAATTAGATTTAAATCATATATTTATAATTTATAAATTTATATAACATTGTATAAAAAAATAGATAAATGGATTTATTTTTAAAAACTTGATCAACTTTTAAGCATATAATGATAATTTAATGATTAAAAAATTACTTCGTAAATTTAAAACATATTAGAGTTTTTTTAGTTTTTTTTATTACCAATATACATAATATAATATATTAATTGTATCGTTTAAAATTATATTCTTTTTAATATTTAACAAACACGGTTTGTTGTTGATTTTAGATTTCACCAAATATGTTGCAAAAATATATTTTAACAATGTATAGTAGTATAATATGTGAATATTTATTTTTTTTAAGTGTATAGATATAATATAAATAGTGTTTAAAGAAAAGTAAATAATTTAATCATGTTGTAGATATTTGGGGTGTTTGGCATTCCTTATTCTACCTCCATATAACTTATTTAAGGCATACGTTATAAGTTACAAATTTGTAACGTATACCTTATACACTCACAAAACCTAACTTTTCCAAACACCTTATAACTTATAACCCATAAGTTATAAGCTATAAGTAGCTAAAATAACCCAAACACCCCCATAATATAAAATAAAGTGTAAAAGGAAAGTGAATAATTATTGATCTATGACATATATTAGTTTTGAAGGGAAAAATTATAAGGATTAACCACAAACCGACATGTATCTACAACTATTTTACTTTATTAGAATATAGGTAGATTCTTGCATTTTTTTAAAGTATGTTTTCTTTTTGCTTTTAAATATGATAACTTAACGAAGTTATTTTTTAGGTATACTTCCGATACTAATAATGAACACGTCTAATACCAATCGAATTCGTGTCAACTCATTGCCGCAACGTATGTGTTTTTTTTGTTTTTCTTTTATTTTTTTATTATCTCAACTTATATTTATGAATGTTGTATGTTCTTTTATTAGTTATTCCTGCGTTTTTTTACTATGTTTTCCTTTTTTTTAAATACGATAACTTAACGACGACATGTCTAATACCAATCGAATTCATGTCAACTCATCACCGCAACGTCCGTGTTTTTTTATTTATAATATGTTAAGTTGATGAAATTAGTTTTTGCGTTTAGTTTCGGTAGCGTAATAATTGTGGCCAATACCGCCCAAATTTGCGTCAACTCGCCGCTATAACACTTATATTTTGCCAACCAAATAGACGTCATTTTAATATGTTATATTTTCATACCGTATTATATTTTTTAACTTTATATTTTTTAAATTTATATTTAGGGCCTTTTGTTTTTTTATGTCCACGGCCCTTCTTTTTTCTTTTCTTCTCGGAGACGGCCCTGGTAGTGGTTGTGGGTCGTGTGTGGTGGTTGGCAGTGTTTGGTGACGAACTAGGAATCAATGTGAGTGGCTGAGGGAGTGAATGAAGTGGCGGTGGTGTGGTGGTTCCTCATCAGAGACGACGAGCACTCATCCGTTTACCCTTGTTTATTTGGTTCATCTTTGAGAAACTGGATAGTATACTTGCAGAAATTCTCATACAATACGTTCACATTCATATGTAATTCATATATTTCTCTTGTTTTTTTAATATTAAGGGTAAAAGAGTAAATTAGAAGGTTAATTTTTATATAATAGATAAATATGTAATATATATACTTGAAAGAGGGGAAATATGTAATTGTTTTTTATAATTAGGGATATATGTAATTAAAGAAATTAAGGAGGAGAAATATATAAATGTCCCTTTATTTAATTAAATCTAAGTTCACTAATTTTGTTTAGAATTGAATAATTTTCGATGTCTTTAATTTAAGTACATTATTGTTGTACTTTTTAAATTCTTTAAATGGTACGTAATTATATGATTCTTTAAATGTTTGATTATACATGATGTACTGTGTAACACAGTAAATGATTAATACGGGCATTTATGCTTAGTGTAAAATACACATAATTCATACATTTCTTATCATTTTTGTAAGGCCTCGTTACCGGTGTTCTACTTTGGACGTTAGATTTACTCATAAACACAGTTCTAAAAATCAGAGTTAATAAGAAACTTTCGCGGAATATAAAACTTTCATAAAACATTATATAATAATTCATAACTTATCTTAATCAAACACTCTTATCTTTCAAATTAACCTTCAAATCATAAAAACAACTTGAGTCTTCAGATGTCAGCTTCTTTATTCAACTGCCATGTGCCCCGCTCAATTTAGCTGCTGCATCCTACTCATTTGCGTGCATACTAAAGTCAGCTACGCTGAGTGAGTTCTAGTTAATCATACATCATACAATACATACACGTACCTTCAATTATGTATCCGAAGATACATAATAATTGCTTTACTAACTTGCTTTCATTACATAACTTCATACATACATTCATACTATATTACTTTCATGCTATTACTGTCCATTCTATCTCAGATATTATTAGGGTCTGATCCCTCTTTCCTTTATCTATCTCAGGTATTATTAGGGTCTGATCCCTTTCTTATCTATCTCAGATATTATTAGGGTCTGATCCATCTTTCCTGTGTCTATCTCATATATTTTAGGCTCTGATCCCTTTCTTGTCTATCTAAGATATTATTAGGGTCTGGTCCCTTTTTACTTCTCTATCTCAGATATTATTAGGGTTTGATCTCTTTCTTCTCTATCTCAGATATTATTAGGGTCTGATCCTTTACTTCTTCATCTTCGTACATACTGTCTTTACATACCCGTAATATACATATACTTTCTTTTATCATTCATACATACTCATATGTTATACATATATCTAACATACACATTCAGCTATCATAAACATACCTCCCTTGTCAATACGTGCAATATCCGAAGATCGTTCACGTACCAAAAAAGTTTAATTCACTTTCAAATATACATACATAAATAACATATAAATCATACATGGCATATACTTACCATTTAAGGTAAGTGTACTAACTATCACATCGAGTATGCATACAGCCCCGAAAACATAACAAGGAATTGGGCTAGAAACTCACATGAACTCGGTTTCCGTTCACCGTTAATGGTTATCCCTTTCTTTAGTTGTGCACGGCTAACTGTATAACAATTACGCGTATTAATTACTATCACTATCCATATCGTAACTCTAATTTAATTATAACCCTCAACGAACGGGGGTCCGGGGGCAGCACCCCTAGCAGCGGGGTTCTAGGGGCGGCCGCCCCTAGAGGGGTCCAAGGGGCAGAGCCCTGGCTGGGGTAAGCTGTCTTAACAAATTTTTCATTAGAATTTTAAGTTATTATCTAATTCACCATCTCATTCGCTATAATGAATTAAGGCTGATTCGTTAGCTTAATTCGTTATCTTTCATGATCTGATTCGTTAGCTTAATTCATTATCTTATCGTAACGAATTGGTGAGTAACGAATGATCTACTTCGTTATCGTAATCATAACGAATTGGTGAGTTACAAATGAGCTAGTTCGTTATCGTAATCATAACGAATTGGCAAGTAACGAATCACCTGATTCGTTATTCTACCATAACGAATGGGCTCAGCCTTATCCGAACTTTGACTCAGAGGTCAAAGTCAAAATCATAAGAACACTGAACAATCAACAGCAACGAATTCTGCAATTGAACCTCAAATCTCAACGAAATAACACGAATTTGGTACCAATCAACTCGTATCAGCGCCGATAAACCCTATCCATCCGTTCATCCAAATACTCCGTTTTAAAGGGTGCGATTTACACATATATACATACGGTTCATCAATCGATTGACCCATCAAACAATAATGAATTTCAGTGAGAATTGTTGTGTTGGAGTCGTTTTTATCATTCTCATACAGATCTAAGATTTCCCAAACAAATATGAACCTATATGAACGATTTCTAATTACAAATGTACCTTAAATGAGTCGATCTACGAACACGATCTAGTAGTGATGTTGTTTTGGTTCGTCACAACGTTCTAGAACCAACAGGTTCGGGTTTCCACCGTCGGATCTTGGCTCGGGATATAGGATGGTGTTTGTGTGTGTTTTTCAAGGTGTAGGTTATGGTGTAGAGATGGATAAAAATGGAAAGGTTTAGGGTTTAAGGGGTATTTATACTCCCTTAAGCCCATGGACCTAAGGCCCACTCCATTTCTTATTCCATCTTCTAAGTCCAAGCCCATCCTTCTAAGAATTTATAATCTAAACCGATACACGATACATTATTGCCTAAACGAATTTCTTTTTTATTATTATAATCGAAAGTAGGGTGTTGCAATTTTCACCATGTATTTTTGGGTGAAGGCCTCCCTCCTATTCACGTTTATAATAAGGATAATGTATTTTAATAGAGAAAATTACCATTTGCCTCCCTGTGTAATATAGTCGCGAGATGGAATAACCACTGAAAAAGAATTTGCGCGTGTTGTACCTTTTTGAAATTTGGGCGGGCACAGTCTGAGCTCTTCCATCATTTTTCCGTTAACCGACGTTATTTGGGAGGGTATTTTAGACTTTTTACAAATAAAAAATTAGGTGATATATATGTGCCATTCTGTTTATTATCTTTTTCATTAGCTTGGAAAACCGGCTTGTCTGAAAAAATGGCAGTCCGATCATCACCGGGTATTCTTCCTTTTCCTCATTCTTCCTCCACACTCTTTCTTTCTCCACATTTCCTTCCTTCCACCATCCTCTTCCTTAACCATCACCATCTTCCTCTTTCTTATATATCACCATCAACTTCCTTCCACCTTCACACCTCCACCGCCGACCACTACCTCACCTCACCACTTTCGCACTTCACGCACCCCGTCGCCGTCCGTCTCCGCTCCCCCGTCACACTTCCCGGCTCCCCCGTTCTTCGTCGTCCATCCGTCACTGTCCGTCTATCCCCAGCTCCCCCCGTCTGTCGCACCCAGCTACGCCGGCTCCCCCGGTCCGTCGCACCCCGTCGGTGCTTCGACGTCCGTCGCACCCGTAGCAGTCCGTCACAATGGTTTTGATATTGAATGTAAACTACAATCGGGCTCTCTTTGGAGTCCCGATTGAAGTTAATTTTCGAATCCGAATCCGGATTCGAAGAATTTCCATTCCTTTGTTGGTTATGTTCGCAGGCGAAGCCCAAATCGCGTTCCAACGGAGGTGGAATCTCGACCCGCTTCTCCTTCCATAGTGCTCGGGTTCGGCTCGTTATATGTAAAATCCCGAAGTTTATAATTCGGGTGTTTTGTTATATGTATGTTTGTATTTGGTTGTGTATTGTGTGTGTGTTATATATAAAAAAGAAATGTTTGCATTGTGTTCGGGTTCGGCTCGTTTGGTTGTTTTCGGGGTTGTTTCGGGTGAAAAGTTTACAAAAATAAAAGAAATATATCGGCCAGTTTGGTTGTTTTCGGGGTCGTTTCAGGTTAAAAGTTTGTAAAAAACGAAATATATCGGCCGTTTGGTTGTTTTCGATGTCTTTTCGGGTGAAAAGTTTACAAAAAAAAGTAATATATCGGCCCGTTTGGTTGTTTTCGGGGTCGTTTCGGGTTAAAAGTTTGTAAAAAAAATGAAATATATCGGCCGGTTTAGTTGTTTTCGGTGTCGTTTCTGGTGAAAAGTTTACAAAAAAAAAGGTGATATATCGGCCCGTTTGGTTGTTTTCGGGGTCGTTTCGGGTTAAAAGTGTAAAAAAAAGAAATATATCGGCCCGTTTAATTGTTTTCGGTGTCGTTTTGAGTGAAAAGTTTACAAAAAAAAGTAATATGTCGGCCCGTTTGGTTGTTTTCGGGGTCGTTTCGGGTTAAAAGTTTGTAAAAAAGCGAAATATATCGGCTCGTTTGGTTGTTTTCGGTGTCGTTTCTAGTGAAAAGTTTACAAAAAAAGTAATATATCGGCTCGTTTGGTTGTTTTCGGTGTCGTTTCGGGTGAAAAGTTTGTAAAAAACAAAATATATCGGTCCGTTTGGTTGTTTTCTGTGTCGTTTCGGGTGAAAAGTTTACAAAAAAAGTAATATATCGGGCCGTTTGTTTGTTTTCGGGTTCGTTTCGGGTTAAAAGTTTGTAAAAAAAAACAAAATATATCGGCCCGTTTGGTTGTTTTCGGTGTCGTTTCGGGTGAAAACTTTACAAAAAAAAAGTAATGTATCGGGGCGTTTGGTTGTTTTCGGGGTCATTTCGGGTTAAAAATTTGTAAAAAAAAAAACAAAATATATCGGCCCGTTTGGTTGTTTTCGGTGTCGTTTCGGGTGAAAAGTTTTTAAAAAAAGTAATATATCGGCCCGTTTAGTTGTTTTCGGCAGTGTTTTAAAAACCGGTTCAAACCGGCCGGTTAAACCGGATTTCGCACAGCAAGCTGATATTTTAAGTTCGATATTTTTTGCCGTTTTTCTAGAACATCATATCGGCGACTTTTGTATAGAATACCGGTTTATACCGGCAAACCGGCTTTATGTCTAAAATTTTTTTTGATATTTGAGACCCATATTTTTTCAAAATTAGTTTTAACACAACAATTGAAATTCAAACATGTAAACTTTAGGACTATTTTTTTTTTTAAATTGAGTGATTTTGCATTATTTTTCTATATGAATTAACTTTTGGATTATTTTTCTTATAAAATCATTACTTTTGGGTTATTCTTGGATTGAAGTTACATTTATAGGAAATTATAAGGTAAACTATTAAACTGGCTAAACCTTCCGGTATAACTCGGTTCAACCGGTTATACCATTTTTTTGGCCGAATCCGGTACAAGTAAAATACCGGTTTTTAAAACATTGGTTTTCGGTGTCGTTTTGGGTGAAAAATTTGTAAAAAAACGAAATATATCGGCTCGTTTGGTTGTTTTCAGGGTCGTTTCGAGTGAAAAGTTTACCAAAAAACGAAATATATTGGCTCGTTTGTTTGTTTTCGGTGTTGTTTCGGGTTAAAAGTTTACAAAAAAATGTAATATATCGGATCGTTTGGTTGTATTCGGTGTCGTTTCAGATGAAAAGTTTGAAAAAAACGGTTATTTTAATTTTTGGAGGGAAATTAGTTTTAGGGGTACACTTGTACATTATATGAAACACAGATCTTCTAATTGCGCATCTGAAAAGGGCATATTAGTCATTACACAGGTCCATTGGATGGTCAACTGACGAAAGGGCTTAGACTGTGCCCACCCAAATTTCACAAGGGTACAACATGCACAAATTTTGTTCAGTGGTTATTCCATCTCGCGACTATATTACACAGGGTGGCAAATGGTAATTTTCTCATTTTAATATTAAAATTTTGGTTACCTATTGAGATGCTAATTGCCAAAACTTGTTCTTATTTTTCCCAATCATGTCCTATTTTTATTTGAAAATCGAAGATCCTAGAATATTTCCTATTTTCTTTCGTTTTGAGTTATTTTTCTTGAGACCGATTTAATAACATGATGAAGAAATATTATAACCAAATATTTTATTAATAACTAAAATTAACCAACTTATAAACTTTACGACGGAAACTCTAAAATATTCAATTATATAGTAACTATATATTTTTTTTGCTTTCAAAGGTTTAAAACACTAAACCATGAACCGAATCTTTTAAGTCTTCCCTTTTTGTTTATTTTCTTGAATTTTATTTTAAAACTAGAAATATATTATAGGGCCTCTCGTCGAACCGAACTTGCCTGGTTCAACTTGCTTAAACGCACGGTTCGCTTTCACTCGCTTACTTTAACATGTGAGTTTCTCACACCCCTTTTTACACTTTTACTTTTGGGGTAGCGTACATATCCTAACAAAATGCTTACTTTTACTTCGCTTCGTATATTCAAACTACAATTCGTTATCATGGACTTGTGTGTTTACTTGCTCAAAGATTACGTTCTGATGGTTTCCTCAATAAGTATGATCATACACCCCCTTTGCACTCAAGTCCTAGTTGTTATACGTGGAAAAGGGAGCCCCGATCCAAATACGTTGATTGTTATTAATTGAAAAAGACATGTCTGCGCTATTACTATACTAAATTTCATGGTCCATACCTACGATTAAATTCTATTTTAGTAAACCTCATAATATTTCACTTTTAACTTTGATTTATTTGCCATTTAATAAACGTAATTAAAATCTTCTAAAACTTAAATTTAGCCATTTTGCCCTATCTCCAAAATCCTATAACATGTCCATTCGGGTGTCGAAAAGCTCTTTATAGTCAAACAAAACAAAATAATAGAGAGTTATAAAACCCTCTTTATCATTTTCCATAACAATATACATCTCACTTGGTAATTAATAACTGAGACTAAATAAAAATTAAACATGCAATATATGTTAAGTCAAATCTCGCATTTATGGTTTTAGATACGTGCGTTAAATACACTTTCTGCCATATACTTTAATGATTTTACCATAAAATAAATACATTTAATTTCTTTTTTGACAGAATTACAAATTTTGTCCTTTAAAAAAAGCCAAAAACCGGTTCGTGTCCTTTTCTAAGTTTCCTTGCAGGCAGTGTACTTTAAACTTTTTTTTTCTACACGTTATGTCCTTTACGCTAACTGGGTTAGAAAAACTCAGTTAAATGCCCTCACGTGAGACGCATGTGAGGGCATTTTTGTCTTTTCACCTGTACCTGCAACCAGTCACCTACATCACCACCGCCGTCTTCTTCTTCTTCTTCTTCTTTTCCCGCTCCGACCGATACCACCATTAATATAATACATACCTCCCATTTCCTTCAATTTCTCACACAGCTAGTAAAACAATCATGGGGCTTCCTTATATCCCCACCGTAATCATCCTCCCTAGGGTTAAACAACCATCGCCCCCCCCCCCCCCCGCCATCAGCACACCCCTAGGGTTCATATCGTTCTCGTCTCCGATTAAGGCAGTAGAGATGGTTCTGTTATTAACAGTCGCTACCATCTTCATATCTGCTTCAGGCGGCGGAGATGGTGACAACGAGATTAGGAAAGAAAGATGTAGCAGTGAAGCTATTGTGGGCGGGGAACAAGACGATGATGGCGGCCGGCGAATGGTGACGAAGAACAGCCCCGTCGCCGGATCTGAAGATCTGGAACGACCCAGATGGGGTTTGGTGATCTAGGGTTTACGATAGCGACTTGGACATTGGGTATAAAGAATCGGGTCAAGAGAATCGGGTTGTTAATTTACGATAGCGACTTGGACATTGGGTAAATATAATTGTTTCACAAACAATTATATTTTTCAAAAATCAGTAAATTGAAATTGCTTTTATGGTGTGCTTACATTCTGGTCAAGAGAATCGGGTTCTAGTTGAAGATGGATCTGGGTTTGTGGGTTCTCCGGCGAGTTGGATCTGGAAGATGGATCTGGGTTTGTGTCTTCTCCGGCGAGTTTGACCGGAATCTGGGTTTATGGGTTCTCCGGCGGTGGCTGGTGGCGGAGCTATGGTGGCGGTGGTGATCCCTTGGCGAGTTTGACCGGAATCTGGGTTTATTTAGAGGTGTTCATATCTGAAGAAGAAGAAGTTGCAGGGTAGGCAAAAAGACAAAAATGCCCTCACATGCGTCTCACGTGAGGGCATTTAACTGAGTTTTTCTAACCCAGTTAGCGTAAAGGACATAACGTGTAGAAAAAAAAAGTTTAAAGGACACCGCCTGCAAGGAAAGGACACGAACCGTAATTTGGCTTTTTTTAAAGGACAAAATTTGTAATTGGGTCTTCTTTTTTTGTGAAATAAATACACTCCTGCCATCTCACTCAACACATATTATATACCTATCAATTATCATCTATTCAAACACTCCCCCAATCATAATTCATAAATAATGTATTCGTTAAACGACGCCGTTCTGGCGTTGTTCTTGCTAATGTTATCGTTACCACTAATGTGCTTGGGTATTCGTTATTTTCCGGTGACCGGAGATACTTCACTTTCAGGATCCGATGTTTTGACTGGGTTTACGGAAGCACCGGAGTACCGTAACGGCGTTGGCTGCTCACGTGAGGTCATCCACGTCGCAATGACGATTGGTTTGGAGTACCTACGTGGCTCAATCGCAGCCGTACACTCCGTCCTCCGCCACGCCTCATGCCCGGAAAACGAGTTCCTTCATTTCATCGCCGCGGAGTTCGACCCGGCTAGCCCACGTGACTTGACCCGACTCGTTAGATCCGTTGTCACGTCGCTTAACTTTAAGGTGTACATATTTCGTGAAGACACGGTTATTAATTTGATATCGTCTTCGATTCGGGTCGCCCTCGAGAACCCGTTAAATTATGCCCGGAGTTACCTTGGCGATATGCTTGACCCGGGTGTGGACCGGGTCATTTACCTGGATTCGGATATCGTCGTGGCTGACGATATCCGAAAGCTATGGAGCATTACATTACAACATAACCGGGTCATTGAATCTCCGGAATATTCACACTAATTTTACAAAGTATTTTACCGAGAGCTTCTGGAATGACCCGGTTATGCCACAGGTATTCGTGGGAAAAACCCCATCTTACTTTAACACCGGGGTAATGGTAATGGATTTGAAAAGTTAGCGTAAAGGGGGTTTTCGAAAAAAGATTGAAAACTGGATGGAGATCCAGAAGAAAACAAGAATTTATGAACTGGGCTCGTTGCCGCCATTTTTATTAGTATTTGGCGGCAACATTGAGCCCATTGATCACCGCTGGAACCAGCATGGGCTCGGTGGTGACAATGTGAAGGGTAGTTGTCGCTCTCTACACCTGGGCCCTGTTAGCTTGTTGCATTGGAGTGGTAAATGGAAACATTGGGTGCGGCTAGATGAGGAGAGGCCGTGTCCGTTGGATCATTCGTGGGAGCCGTACGATCTTTATAAGCGTAATCATGGGCGTAAGCAATCAGCCGTTGGATCTTTGGTGTTGGATGGGTATTCTGATTTGTTATTATTCGATTAAATGAAATTTTGGGGGATACTTTTTGTGTAAGTTTATGATTTCTAGGGAGCATTGATATTCTTTAACAGCTGTGTACGGAAATTGTAGGAGTTTGAATTTGATTGGGTCGATTAGTACAAGGGCATTTTGGTCATGAGAATTACAAGGAATATTCATATAAATTTGTTCGGTACCTTCTTTTATTTTTATTTACATGTTAACTAGTTTTTATCCCTATATTATAGGGTTGTGTTTTTTCATGTATATTTTTTATATATTTTTAGATATTAATTTTATTTATTGTAATAAAGTTAATAATAATTATTTACACTGTATTCTCGGGTTTAAAATACAAGGAAAATAAATAATAAAATTGATAAGGGAGGAAAGGAAAATAATTTATATATTTAAAACTAGGTTAGTATCTCGTGTGATACACGGGTTGGATAGATAATATTTTAATCAAGGTTGCAAAAGTCGCTAAGCGGACCCTAAGCGGCTGACTGGGGAGTTGGAGTACTCGGCCTAAGTCGGTGAGTACTCGGCCTAAGTTGGTGAGTACTCGGCCTTAGTCGGAGAGTACTCGGGGATGGCTCACCAAGAACTCGGCCTAGGCGGGGATTACTCGTTGAGTACTTGTTGGAACCCGGATTACCAATCAATAACAATAACAGATCTCAGATCTGTGAATATTCGATTAGTACTAGATCTAGCTCATAATTAACATCGATTCAGTGTTGTATATATGTATATCTATTATCAATATATTATCAGTAACGTTTGTATAATATTAGGTGAAGCTTGAGAGAGAGATTGAACAGCAGTTCGTTAATTAGCTCAAAACTTTTATTAATTGTGAACAGGAGTTCACTATATATAGAAGGTGATCTGGTTCGCTAACATCCCCTAGCGAACCAGCCTCTCCTTCGTTACATACATTAACATAACGAAACACCCCCTGATTCGTTAACATCCCCTAACGAATCAGGATGGAATACATTACTTGGCTAGTTCGCTAACATCCCCTAGCGAACTAGTCTTTAACTTAGCGAACTGATTAATAAATAAACTATTTATTACATTAATTAATAAACAAAAACGTTAACGATAAATACAAAGACTCTAGACGCAATACTGTGCACTAACAGACACCCCCTCGTCTTGAGCTCTTTGTCTTTAACTTATTTGAAGCGCTTGGACTGCCAGTCTCTGCAACTATGAATTCCATGTTCATGACACACACGAACGACTCGTTGGAATTGCATAGCCAGGTCGTAATCTTCTTGGCGCTCGATCAAAATCTGCTTCCTGTGTAGCACATCATTGTCTGTCTCTGATAAATTAACCAACCACATCGGGTCGATTATCTTGATGAGCTCGGTCTGCAGTCCTCGACGACGAACAATAACGGCCTCGCCAGTACGATTGTCATAGTACCAACGATTGAAAGACAGATAAATATCTTGAGGCATTGTCTTCACAGGAACCTTTTTTATCGTCTTTGGCGGCTTCATTTTCAAGACAAGTTTCTTCCAGCCGGTCCTTGGATCAATCTCGTCAATGCGCTTACGTCTTGGGACCTGGGGCTTGAAGAATTTGAAGCCATGATTGACCTCGAACAGTAAGTGTTGGTGAAACCACTCAGCTGTTCGGTAACCCCCACGATTGATAAATGGACGTCTCGCGAGGGTACGAACATCCCACCGCGGCAATGTAAGAACATCCATTATCTTCTCGTAATACTGGACACCCTTTTCCCACTTGACTATACATACTTTAAGGTCAGAATCATAGAGCCAGGAGACAATATCACCATGTACCTTAGAAACGGTCTTAAAGGTAGTCACCTGATTAGCCTTAACCCAAGCAGCAGCAGTATCTTTTCTTTCTTGATCTACATAACGATAAGCACTGATAATTTTACCCACTTTATGACGTTTGAACCATCTTTCTACGTCCTCATCAGTCACTTCTTTGAGTGAGGGTACTGTTCGCTGCACAACCTTTTCCAATTCATCCTCAGTCTCTTTAAATACCGGAGCACCTTGATCAACGTTTGCGTGTTGATACAAGTCCGGGTACTCTTCAGCAGTCACATCCTCCATCTCAATCTCCTCATCCTCATAAACAAAATCCGTATTCATAAACAACGGATCAACTTCCAAATCCTCCTCAGTTATCACTTCGACATCGGGCTCAGCTTCTAAAGCATTTAGCTGAACGTCATTCAGCCCAAGCAGAATCGAAATCTGCTCCCGTGTCAAGGATCTAACCACAAACTCACCAACCTCTATCTCATCTCTGTTTACCACACTATGAACCACCCCTGATTCATCAACAAATATCACTGTGTTAGCTGCAATCATTTCAATTGGCTTGGCAGCTGTTGGATCTTGATAAATAATAATTTGTTTGCTCGAATCATCACCGCCACTAACACCAACACCAGAGGATGAACCATGTGATTGTTTAGGCTCACCTCCTGCACCAGATTCGTCAGGATCATTATCGTCATTCTTGAGTTTCTTGAGGACATCTTCTTTACAAGTTAATTGTAAAATCAACTCTTCTTGTTCCTTTAATTTCACCCCCTAAGACTCAACAATCGTACGCAACGACTTAGTCTCCTTCTGACAGAAAGAAATATAACTCATCGTTCGTCGTTGATTCTCCATGAGTCGTTCTTGATTTTGACGGTCAGCTGCCATTTGATTTTCATATAGATGTAGCAGATTTAGCAGCATTTCAGTTTGACGACCTGGTGGCAAGTTGTATACGGACGGGTGTACTGGTTGAACAGGTCCTTGAGGCCGAGTGATTCTCATGAATGAGACATCACTAGGCAGAGGTGGAGGAGGAGTTGTTGGCGGAGAAGGAGGTCTCATTGATGTAGTAGGAGATACTGTAGACAATGCTGCAGGAGGTCTCGGTATCTCGGTTAACGCCATTTGAGGAATAAGACCGAGCCTCTCGTGTGACACCAACGTCTTCGTCAAAGTAAGCATCGGAGTGCTAGTAGTTAGCACCGCCGAGCTTTGAGGCATTGTATGACGTGGTGGGGGTACTCAAATAACCACCCCAGCTCCTTCAGAAACACATCTCTTTTTCGAAGGCTCACCAGTTGCCACCGCTTTCCCTTTTCGTTTTCTTTCTAGTTGAGCTTTAATGGTGGCAGCTAACGCAGCATCGACTGCATCTTGTTGTTCTTTAAGAGCTGTTTCACCAGCTCCACCAGCACCATCATTCCCATCATCATCTCCACCATCATTGTTCCCACCTTCTCCCCCTTCACGCTCGGAATCCGAATCATCGTGGATCCAGCGCTCATTAGGAGGACATACGTAATCCGGATTGATTATATGACCAATCATCCGTTTATCCTGTGGCTTTTCCTTTCTGTAAATTAACATACGATGCACCGTTTCAGCTTTCATATATTCCATATCAAGAACATCGTTCACCAACGTTCGATCAATCATCAAATTCGGAATCAAATCCTGAATAATTAGCTGTAAAAAAGCGAGGGTACATCAAGAACTTCTTTGACTGTAGAGTTTGCTGAACCTGTTCTTTCAGATGATCAAAGACGAGTTCTGAGTAGTTGAAGGGCTTGTTCAGGATTAAGGCAACAAACGCCGACTGCAAACTTAGGCGACACTCATCAAACCCACCGCGACGTCCACTCATACAATGAAGTAGAACATGCAACAGATACTTGTATGGTGGACACAACCCGTTCTTATTCAGCATAGATTTACGAATATCACCACCATAGTTCAAGCGTGTGAATAAACCTCTAACCAATGTCCTGTCAAATTCACTCGGATTATCATCATTATCGTCAAATTGAAGTACCCGACGAATGACCTCAACATCAATCGTAATTGGAATCTGATTTATTGTAGCTCGAACCAATTTATCTGCCTCAACATATTCCATCGTGTTCCAAAATTGCCTGATTATACTAAGATACACTTTTGGTCTAGCAGTTATAGCATAGTGTATCTTTGATCGTCGTAAGAAAGTCAACAAATCTCCAAATGTTTCCAAATCAGATACATCTTGATCAACATAAGCACAAATGTTGTGCTTTTTATCAAACGGCAAGAAGATCACTTCAGCTTGTTGATCTTGTTGTGGTGGTTGTCCTTGTGGATGTTGTTCTGGTGGTGGTTGATTTTGTTGTTCTTAATCAGCCATGTTTTACTGTATAAATAAAATCGAATATGAGAAGAGTTATCAAAATATATCAATATATCTATAGATGGTGTATATATATATAACTAAAAGATATGTGTAATTAATCTATTTACGTGTATTAGACGATTTAAATCCTTTAATTAAATAAATGAATATTGAAATTAATTTAATTAATAAATGTCATTCGTTGGGAATCACACTGATTTGTTACACTAAGATAACGAATCAGGCGATTCGCTATCAAGTAAATACTTTAACGAACTGAACATAGCGAATTACTATTTAATTTTGACGAACTAAACTCTAGTTCGTTATATTTTAAGCGAATCAATATCTGATTCGTGTCATGTTTTATTCGCTAATCTAGTTCGTGTAAAATCTTAACGAATTGGACACGAAACAGTCCCAATTCGCTAAGCTTAACGAATGGTCATAATTAAGACTTGTTTTTTGACCCATTTGGTCAAAGTCAAAATACGATGAACACAAATAGTCAACAATATGAGCCCGGGGAACGGTTAGGCCATAACTATCGTCGAATCATCATTAAAATGTGCTCATTGTACTCGGAATCACTCTAATACACTAAGATTGATGAGATTGAGACTCAACATTTTGAAATATCAAGGTTAGACGAACCCACTGTAACCACCGATAACATGAAACAATAATTAACTCAGCAAACAACAATCATATTATGATTGAAGCCCACCAAGGGTATCGGAATGACATTCCGATCAAAATGATATCTAAATTAACAAGTGTGTCAACAAAAATTATACTGAAATGGGGTTTATAAACTCGGAAACCCTTAAACCCTTAACAGTTCATAATTTAACTATCAAATCTTAGCCATTTTTGACGAAAATTAGATCGCCATGATCGGCTTTACCCTAGAAATTCAAATCTATCCTTGAAATGTCCAAACAAGAAGGTCGAGATTTCAGAGAAAATTTGAACAGAGTTTCTTTAAGATGAAGGAAGAAGGCGAACAATGGAGGACTGTTCGTTATTCTTTTCTTTTATAACCTTGCACACAACTCGAGGTACAACTTGTACGAATCAGGCGATTCGTTTAAATTAACGTTAGTGAATTAGCCCATTCGCTAATTCATTCGTTACCTTAGGTTAGCGAATCACTTCCTGATTCGTTAAATTAAAGGTAGCGAATCAAGATATGATTCGTGTCATGATTCGTTAAATATGAATAACGAAGGGATGATTCGTTACAGAGTGCGGAAGCGAATTAGGTTAGCGAACCAGAAGCTAGTTCGCTAAAGAATCACCTAGTTCGTTATCCATAAATAACAAATTAGATTCTAATTAAAAATTCTTTTATTTAATTTTAAATTAAATAATTAAATGAATTAAATAATAAAATAAAATAAATAAATAGGTTATCGAGAATCCTTTTATCCCGACAACCAAATACCTTAAAAACGTTTCATTTTTACGAAACATAACTTAAAATATTTTGAAAAGAAAAAGAGAAAAATCTTTTTGGTATTTTGTAAAATAAAGAATAAAGAATGTATTTACAAAAGAATATCCGAATCATAAAAAATAGGCAATATTTTTTGTGCTTTTCAATGATTTATCAAACGAAATATATTTTTGTATTTTTGTCGAGTTTGAGCAGAGAATCATATTGACCAAATTGCCCTTCCATCACAGTTTTATATTTCAGCGATATTATGACTGGCGATAAGTCGGTCATTGGTATTGTTATCCACATAAATCTAATAACACACATTTAAGTATTTTTGTGATATGATTAATTTGTTCAATTAAAGCACAGAATATCAGAAACTATCAGCCTTTAATCTCGGTTCAAGGTTAATTTGATTTTTGCCAAATCACCCCAACTTGACTTAAACCATTATATTGTTGATCAAAATTTTTGATACCAATTTTGAAATTTTGAGCAATGCATCAAGTTTCCTTTACTGTGAGTGAGTATGCACGAGTCCATCTGTCGGCTTACATACATTGTATCCCCTGGGGTCCGTTTCTTATTGGTATTAAGACGCACGCAAGGGAGGAACAATTGTATGACTAACAACGGATTTTGATCAAGTCGGTAATTTAAATTGTACGAAGTACAGCGGTGATCAAAGTTTAATGACTTTGGGTTTGCTTCTTGAAAGCGAGTGAAATATTCATGCTTATGAATACCAAGATGATTAAGCCGCATAAAGACTCACAGTGTCCAGAATCCTAACGCTTGTTATTTGCTTTATTTTATTTTTGGGTGATCAACAAATATAAGGCTTGAGTATGACTGGTTATTACATTTCTGCCATCCTCACTGAGACTTTTGCTAAAGACTAACACCCCTTTCAATTTGGCGTTTCTTTATGTTTATATCACATACTTTACTCTACTGGGTTGTTTTAAGACCTACCAATGCACCAATGCAATTAAGCACACAGTCTTTTAAGCTTACTTTTTGCTGGATTTGGAGTCAAAATAATCAATGTACTATCATGTTCTCTTTTTGCTTCAAAAAACTCAAAATTTTGAAGAGTATAAAATAAAGAAAAGATAAATTTAATCGCCCCAGTTAACTTAAGTTCATAAATAAATGGCTAACCATCAATTCACAAGTGAATAATAGGACCAAGACATGCAAGCATTCTTCACAAACTTAAATAACCGACATAATTTTCAGCGAGAAAATAACCTAAAAACACCTGCAAAAATCTTTTTGGTTTTTCTCTATACAAACTTTAAAAACACAATATTTTTGTCTTTTTCAATTTTCTTATAAACAAAATAAACTTCACAATCTTTTTGGATTTTCGGAATTTTCTGTACAAACATAAATCACATTCTTTTTGGTTTTTCAAAATTTTAAAATGTTTTTGGTTTTTCTAAATATTTAAAAGAAAAAACATTAAAGAACAGAAATCACAATATTTTTGAATTTTGAAATTTTTAATGTTTTTGGATTTTATCTGTACAAACGAAAAACACACTCTTTTTGTATTTTCTAGATTTGCACCCCCTAAAACCAAAATAAAATTTAAAAGAAAAAATATGACAGAAAATAAAGATAGTCATCCTTGTTTAAGGATATCAGCGAGGGTCTTCAACCCGTTTAAATCAAGCAAAAATTTAAAACGCGTTTTGTCAAAAACTTTAGTAAACAGATCGGCTTTCTGAAAGTCAGTATGTACTTTCTCAAGATCAATCAACTTCTTTTCATAGCAATCCTGTATAAAGTGATATCGAATTTCGATATGTTTCGTTTTAGAATGTTGTACGGGATTCTTGGTGATACTAATAGCAGCAGAATTATCAATCAAGATGGGAGTAGTAAGAAACTTCAAACCGTAGTCGCGAAGATGTTGTTGTATCCACAAAACCTGGGAACAGCAACTTGAGGCTGCAACATACTCAGTTTCGGTGGTTGAAGTGGAGACCATTGTCTGCTTCTTGCACTGCCAAGAAACAAGCCGGTTTCCTAAAAATTGACATCCTGCAGTCGTTGATTTGAAGTTGATCTTGCATCCTCCATAGTCCGAGTCTGAATAGGCAGTAAGATCAAAAGTATCATCCTTGGGGTACCACAACCCGATGTCTGGATTTCCCCTCAAATACTGAAGAATTCTCTTGACTGCAGCTAGGTGAGTCACTCGTGGACTTGCTTGATACCTAGCACAAAGACAAACAGCAAACATAATATCAGTGAGAGAAGTCGTTAAATACATTAAAGAACCAATCATAGTACGATAAAGGGTCGGATCAACGGTATTCTCCAATTCATCCGGTGATAAATTGTGACCCACTGGAAGAGGAGTAGAAGGGATTTTTCCGGCAGTAATCTTGAACCGTTCCAAGACATCGTTCACATATTTTGTCTGATGAATGAAGATTCCCTTATCAAACTGGTGAACCTGCAGCCCTAAAAAGAAATTCATCTCTCCCATCGAGCTCATCTCAAACTTTGTTTGCATGGACTTCTCGAACTCCTTACACAATGTGTCGTTTGTAGACCCAAAAATAATATCGTCGACATAAATCTGGACTAGGAGAAGATCGTCACCAACAGATTTATGAAATAAAGTGCAGTCGAAAGTCCCTCGTTTGAAACCATTATCAGTCAGATGGTCGGCGAACGTGACATACCAAGCTCTCGGGGCTTGATGTAGACCATACAGGGCCTTGTTTAATCGGTAAACACGGTCCGGATAATCAGGATCTTCAAAACCAGGAGACTGTCAAACAAGCACTTCCTCATGTAATTCACCATTGAGAAAAGCACTTTTAACATCCATTTGATAGACCTTTATATTCTTATAAGCTGCATATGCCAGGAAGATTCGAATCGACTCTAATCTTGCAACTGGAGCATATACCTCTGTGTAATCAATACCATCTTGCTGATGAAAACCTTGCACCATTAGACGTGCTTTGTTTCTGACAATCACCCCTCGATCGTCTTTCTTACACTTAAATACCCACTTAGTCGGAATGGCTTTCTTGACTCTAGCAGGTTTGTCTATTAAGTCCCAAACACCCAAACGTGCAAATTGCTGTAATTCTTCTTGCATAGCTTCTACCCAAGAAGGATCTTCAAGTGCCTTACGAGCTGTCGTTGGCTGAACTTGAGATAGAAAGCAATAGAATCTAGCAAGATTTACAATTCCCGAATAATGTAAGTTAGTGTAAGCACACAATATGTTATTATCACTTGACGAAGCAACTTGATGACATGTATGAACGCCCACATCAAGTTCTCCAATGATGTTTTCCTATGGATGATATCCATGAATCCGAAGAGTGGGATTCTCAGGAACAACAACATTATCAAATAAGTTAGTGTAATGTTCACCTAACTCGGGAGATGAAACATTATCACTGTCAAGGTTAATAACTTGATCTTCAGCTTGATCATCATCAGAAGAAGTAGAAACATTATCAATATCAACTGGAGAAACAACTTGAGGTTCTTTAGTTGGAGCATCTGGTTGAGATTCAACATTATTAGAACTTGAAAATCTTAGAATGATCAAATGATCTTCAAAGTATGCTCGAACCAGATCTTCGTTGATGTGTTCAGTCGAAGGAGTAAATGAATTAAATAAACTATCGTAATCAAACATCCAGTCTGGACCTTTCCCTTGTGAAGGAGTAGTGTACTTTTGACAGTCCACATGGTACCATTCTTCAACACAACCGGACGTAAAATTGAAAACTCGTTTCTTAGGTGACGCATACCCTAAGAAATAACCTTCAATGGCTTTCTCTTCAAATTTACCCGCATCCTTCTTTAACATTGTACACGGGCACCCAAATGGTTCCAGGTACTTTAAATTAGGTTTTCTATTATTTAAGAGCTCGTAGCTTGTCTTCTTGAGTCGTTTCACAGTTAGAACTCGATTAAGCGTATAACAAGCTGTATTCACTGCCTCATTCCAGAATTGGACAGGAAGCCTAAAATCAGCGAGCATTGTGCGTGCAGCTTCAATCAGAGTTCTATTTTTCCGTTCAGCAACACTGTTTTGTTGAGGTACATAAGGTGCACTATATTCTTGGTGAATTCCCTTTTGAATACAAAAGAAATCCAATATAGTGTTTTTGAATTCAGTACCATTATCACTTCGGATTCTCCTCACCTTTTGTTTATACAGTGATTCGATCTTAGTAATAAGGTTTTGTAACCGGTGTTTGATCCTTCGAACTCATAAATAACACCCAAGAGTATCTTGAATAATCATCAGTCACTACAAGACAATACCAATCCCCAGAAATACTCGCACGATTCACAGGACCAAACAAATCCATATGAAGTCGTTCAAGAGGAGTATTAATGGAATTCAATAACTTAGAGGGATGTGTCTTCTTCTTCTGCTTGCCCTTTTTGCATGCAACGCAGTGATCGGATAACTTAAAATTCTTTAACGAGACACCCTCAACTAAGTCATTTTCCATTAAATAATTCATCTTTCTGACATGTATGTGACCCATTCTACGATGCCATAGAATCGAGTCTTTCTCGGTTGCTTTCGAGACAAAACATGTTTCGATCGATGTGGATACCTTAGAACTCATATTTAAGACATAAATATCATTTGATCGTGGTGATCGCATGACAACCATCTCCTCGGGAATAACATAACCCGGTTTCAAGATAAGACATTCTTTGTCAGTAAATATCGTAGTGTACTTTTTATCACAAATCTGTGACACACTCAATAAATTATGATCAACTTTATCACAATAATTTACTTTCTCAAACGTAATGTGACCATTTGAAACTTCACCCTCTTGTGTGATCATGCCCCCAGAATTCCCAGCAAACGCTACATAACCCCCTTCAATATTTCTTACGTTGGTTAATAGGTCGAGATTCCCAGTGATATGACGAGAACATCCGCTATCCATGATCCAGTTTTCACCAGAAATGGTCTTGGATGAACCCTACACACAAACAAAAGTGATTAGTTCAAAAAGGCAGCCCAGGCCTCAGTCTTGGGCACCTTTTGGTTTTCTCTTTGATCATTAATTTGAACAGATTTCAACTGTTGTTCAGCCACTTGTGAATAAGTTACCGGTTTCTTTGACTTTCGTCTTAGATACGCTGCCTGAATCACATTTGAATTTTCATTCTTACACAAAGGAGCAGTTGGAACGAATTTTGGTTTCACTTGACCATGTGTCTCATTAACATGAAGAACCTTCCGAGGATTCACATTAGAGAACAAAATATGAGTTTCATCAGCATACGACACAGGTCGTTTCAAAATCTCCTTGACCAATGGAATTGGCTTAGATTTGTCCTTGATAAAAGGATGAAGATTCTGCTGATACTTCTGACTACAATCCCTCACAATATGACCAAGTTGACCGCATAAGAAACAACTTCGCATGTCTACACGATGTTGTTGCGAGGTATTTGGAATGAATGACCCAGAAGTTTGATGATGACTCACATTTTTAGTCATGCTCTTAGCAAACTCATCAGATAATTCAGATTTCTTCGTTAAGTAAAAATCTAAATTAGAACAGTTTGAAAAACTTTTTAGTGTATCTGTCCCAGTTGACTTCACAAAGTTAATTTTCTTAGCTTGTTTTAACAGTTGTTTTGCCTTAGTTAATGGGTCAGATTGAATTGATGTTTTTGTTTTAGCATACACACGTTCAAGTTCTTGAATTTTTGAAGTTTCATTGATAAAGACACTTTCAATAAGTTCAGGTTTGATGATACTTATTGGAATATCTTTTTCTGTGAACATCGTGTATATTCCTTTTAATTTAAAAACTCTAGCCGATGAAGACTTAGAACTCGGAGGATTAATGAAACGCATTAAGTCCTCGTCAGAAATCTTTGGTTTAACTGACTTCTTTACCCTCACTGGTTTGGTTTTCACAGTTTCTTCCTTGTTCACTTGAGATTTGAATGAACCATACACGGCTTCCTCAAACTCTTGAGGTTCGCAAAGAATATGATTAGAACTAGGAATGTTTTTATTCTTGTGTATTATCTCAGGTTCAAACACATCTTCAATAATTACTTTGTCAACATTTAGAATGCGAACCTATCTCGGTATCAAGTTGCAATATTTGTTGCATCAACATGTTTTGAGACGCTAATGCATACATGCCGGCCATATTTGAAAAGTTTTTTTAAAAAAAATTAAAGGTTTAACGAATAAGGATTAAGATTTAACGAACTGTAACTGTAGCGAACTGCAAACAGTTGTAGCGAACTATAAACAATGTCTAACGAATCAACCCTTAACGAAGTTAAGATTGATCAGTGGCGAAGTAACTTAACGAATGAGAAACTTGTTTAGCGAATCACAAGTCAAGTTAACGAATCAGTGAACAGTTATAGCGAACTGTGAATAGTGTAGCGAATCAAGTCTTAACGAAGTTAAGATTGAAAGTTAACGAATCACAAATAAGATTAATCAATCAAATGACGAAACAGATAAAGAATGACAAGTCAACTTAACGAATTGACCATACGAATCACCAAGGATTAGTTTAGCGAATCACAAAGGATTTCTTAGCGAATCACAAAGGAATGCTTAGCGAAATAAGATAACGAATCAGCTACAGTTGATTAGCGAATCACACTATAGCGAATCAGGTTGTTACAACCGTTTGTAACAAACTCTGACACCTTATGCCACGTGGCAAAGGTTGTTATGACACAAATCCCAAAGTAGGACGCGTGTCACACAAATCAGTTAATCTAGTTAACGAACTAGATAACACGAACCAATAACTCACACGAATTGATTAACAAACTAGGTAGTGAAGTAGCAAAATTGATACGAATCACAGATAAACATATAGCGAATCACCATACAGATGATAGCGAATTACGTTCATCTTCAAATCTTCAAACATTCAAAGTAATTTTCCAGAATTATGAACATCAAACTTCGAAACCCAGAAACTCAGAAATATGCAAATCTGTAATACTTTCTCATTACTCAACCAAAACGCACAATCAACCTATCAAAATCCTCGTAATCACCTCGCGATTTCAACACCACAATCCTCGTAATCGATTATTCCCGATAACCAATCCAATTTGACCAAAACACACCCCTGTTTCGGACTTAAACCGAATCCAAATCCAAAACACACAAATCCAAACCACACCTCAATTCCTCTAATCCAAACCTCTACAATACCTTAACCAACACGAATTCAATCCAATTCGTTCATAATTCAAACAATTTAACCATAAATCGATTAAAAAACGCTTAAACAGAAAAATTAATAAAAACGATAACAATATCAACACCAAATCAAGTGTATGAGCACAAACAGCTCTGATACCACTTTTTGGAACACGGATTACCAATCAATAACAATAACAGATCTCAGATATGTGAATATTCGATTAGTACTAGATCTAGCTCATAATTAACATCGATTCAGTGTTGTATATATGTATATGTATTATCAATATATTATCAGTAACGTTTGTATAATATTAGGTGAAGCTTGAGAGAGAGATTGAACAACAGTTCGTTAATTAGCTCAAAACTTTTATTAATTGTGAACAGGAGTTCACTATATATAGAAGGTGATCTGGTTCGCTAACATCCCCTAGCGAACCAGCCTCTCCTTCGTTACATACATTAACATAGCGAAACACCCCCTGATTCGTTAACATCCCCTAACGAATCAGGAGGGAATACATTACTTGGCTAGTTCGCTAACATCCCCTAGCGAACTAGCCTTTAACTTAGCGAACTGATTAATAAATAAACTATTTATTACATTAATTAATAAACAAAAACGTTAACGATAAATACAAAGACTCTAGACGCAAAACCGTGCACTAACAGTACTCGGCGCCTAGGCGCGATTTTTACAACCATGATTTTGATTTTAATAAATGAATATATAGATTTTATAAAGTCAAATAAATTAAAAATTACAAAAGAAAAAAAGAATCATGATTAAGTTATCAAAATTCTAAAAAAAAGATTGTTTATATATGATTGTGCATGCGTAATTGGTAGCACCCATTATATAAGAAAAGAATATAATTAGTCATATATTTTGATTCATAAATAGTATAAAAAAACTAATGTATTAACATGTTTTTCATATAAAGTCTTTCGGGGTACATCACAATCCTAAAGAAACTTGGTCCTACTAAAAAAGTGTGTATAAGTGTATCTGTTTATGCTAGTAACATTAAATTATATATGTTTGATTTACAAACAAAATATGAGATGATTGTGATAATTTGACAACCCAATATAATCTTAACAAAATAGTTACTCATGCTAAACTATAAAATACATATGATTATCCATAAATGAATACATATATTTATTTTACTTATATACTCTTTACAATAAATAATGTATGTCAACCTTGCAGACAAGTTAGTTACACAAATAAGAAGTAATAAATAGATCTCTAACACCGTTTCGTTTATGATATAAAAAGACAAAATATTACACAGTTCATCAATTATATCAACAAAGTAGACATATTCTACAAATGCATCAGTGCTCGGTTCTTAAAATTAGTCATAAGCGTAACATGTACATCAAATTTATTAAGTTTGTAAAGTCTCATAAACTTTTTCCCTAATTTGAAAATTACATGGGAACCCTATGGGTTCAAAGATCCACTGATATAAGTAAATGTAACATAATTATTAATAACAACACATATATAGTGATAGAAATTAGAAAATACTATTTAACAAATTCAATAGTATTGTAAAAATTTTAAGACGTTGACCTAGATTTTCATAAAATCAATCAAAATCAAACATGCAAACAAATCGTATACCTTAGATGTTATTATCGAGTTTTGAAGAAATCATGAAAGTATTTATAGATAAATCGACATAACTAAGATTTGATATATGGAATAGCTTGAGATTATGTGATTGATTTTTGATTATCTAGATAAAATTTCAAACTGTAACTTGATAGATGGAATTGCTTGAGATTATGTGTATGATATCATTAAGGGAGAAAGTCAATTACGTCATATATGATTTAGGAAGTCACGAAATGTCAGCATGTATGTAATAAATTATAAGAAAATTAATATATTTTTTTTTATAACAAAAGGTTTGTTATGGGATACCCACTTACCAATTTTGATTATCTTTAATTAAAGAAAAAGAGTTTTAATGATTGAAAATAAAAATTTGCAAAATGGCACAAACACAAATATAGACATATATATACTCTTTTCATTACATGTGATTATATTTTTAATGCATGATGTATAAGTGTTTGTGCGAGTTTCAAAATTCTCTACTTCATATTAGTTTTAAATTGAACACTTGTATATATAATATGATTAATTATAAACATTACTATAATACTGAAATGATAAAAA
>NW_027502867.1:0-41436 GCF_021521415.1 Bidens hawaiensis
TTATTTGAAATTATTGTACATTTCATCTTTGCTTCTTGCTTGTCGCCGCCTATTATGTGCGTTCAAGCATCAGTTACGTGGATGACATTGTTTATAAATACCGAGTTGCTCGCGTATAGGCATTAAGTGGCGCGCTTACTGGCACCGGTTACACGCCTGATGCCACGTTAAATGCATACCACCGTCGGGTTACGCACGTACCATTGCAAGGTTACAAACGTATCGACACCGGTTGCGTTTGTGCATACACCACTGCATCGCGCGGGCAACTGGCTAGTAATAATATAGCGTTTTAAATCGAGATTGTAACTTAACAAATACAAATCTATGATAAATATCATAATTAAAAAATAATCTAAATAGGGTGAGATTTCAGGTTTGGAAAATAGCAAATGTTGCCCATTAGTTTTTTGCCACTCGGTCCAATAGGATCTCCCGCGACACGTACCAAAATTCAAGTTTTGTTGTATTTAATATAATAGATTATAGAAGAGTGGAATTTGATATGAGCCGTCCGATAAGATCCACGATTGAATATTGGTCGTTTGATAAGGATGAATTAAATAGCGGTTACTTTTCATCACATGTAACTACCCCACTAACCCATTTACATGGGTAACCACCCAGTACTATACATAGTTATATAAAATTTGAAGTTTTCTTTATGCATACATCATATTCAGACAGTTTTAGTTTTTGTTTTCGGCAGTTACTTCTCACACAACATGTCCACTATCTCCTACAAAGTTGGGAAGTAGAGTTTCAACTGCTATGGTAGTAGCTATGACTCTATATATTGAATTCTAGATACCACTTCTCAAATGAATTGTTTATTGTGTTGCTAAGTGACTCTTATCATGGATAAAGAATAATCATCACACAACTCTCTATGACGAGGAGATATTAATTTCTTTTTTCTAAGTTTGTAGGATCTAATCGTCTAAACATTTATCCTTTTCTACTTGTAGTTTACGTCTATTCTTGAAACCGGTTGTATGGTTGATGACATTTTCGTGAAGGTAGGCATGTTTAACTTATTTCGGTTTGTTTTTGTTATTTTGCTATTACAATATTATAAAGTTGTGACATATGAAGTTTGCTAACCTAGCAATGTGGTTGAATACAAGAAATTTCTGCTGAAGCTCCCAAACAGTACCCATAGGTACGTTGATGTTTTTTTGTTTCGTTAATTGTTAGGATGTAAAAATGTAATTGTTAATGTGGGTTTTACAAGGATTTCCTAACTGTTTTGTTTTATGGCTTTTAGCTGCAGCAAGCTGTCAAGGTTGAAATTGAGCTGTCCTTTCTACAAAAGGTTATAATATAAGTTGCTTTTTTGTTACTTAGGCTACTAAAATCAACTGCTAACATATTTTCTAGTATGCAAATTACAGGAAACGGATTCTTTTTCCGACGAGTTGGACTCCGTGGATAACATCCCTTTGTATTGTTGTGTTTGCAAAAGGGACGTTGATCTCGAGTTTAACAAGGAGGTACCTATTTGATAGATGTGTTTGCTGAAATTATTTAATAGTTGATTAATATATTTTGCCTCAGGTTGTCAAGGCTGGCAGATTCAACAAACGCTACAAGGCACTTGATAACTCATCTTTATGATATACATATCCACTTATTTTCCTCCACATCAGACAAAATGAGCAGGTCGGGGCAGGCCAAACCTTCTGGCTAAACACAGCTATCCATTTGCCTTCTATCCATTTATATTACTAAATTAATATAGTCGTCATCTTCCTGAGTTGATGTTCCCGTCCACCGGACAGGAAACGTACTAGTTACTTAAAAGGGAAAACATTCATCGCATGTTTTTATGAGTCAAAATCAAAACATCCTTTTGATTTTTTTTTTGACAAAAATAGTTTATTAGCACTAGTCCTAAAGATGAAACAAATTCTTATAAGATTTACATAAGTTCAACAATATTCACTACAACCACTCAAATTTAAGCGTTGATATCACTAGCTTTCATCTTAGCTCCGAATAAACACCGTTTGTTTTGTCGCAAACCTCTCACACAAAAAAACACAAACCCGTAAATAATTACCTATTTATTAGTTATGAACTATCTGGTACTCGCATTTTAGTACTGTGCTAGGCCTACAACATTTACTGCATTCTGTACAATAATCTACTGCATTGTTCTCACGAATCTCAAAGTTGACAGTTATTGTGAATTGTGAAAGCATTCTACTTTTGTAGCAAAAATGTACAGCTCATTATGCTTATGATACAATCACATTAAGCATTCTATTAAATCCAATCTTCATTTCCACGCATCCCTGGGCCTGCTTTATTCACACAGACACAGAGAGAGAGAAAGGAATAGTGGCGTTGGACGAGCTTGATGATGATGATGGAGGTGGAATTGATATGGTTCGATTGACACATACGGAATACCGATAATCCCCAAATCAGCTCCACCTTCTACTGAGGGTTTCGTATCATCAGCATCTCTAATCTGTTCAATTAGGTCGTTTTGTGTGTCAATTGTATCGTCCGAGTATGATTATATTGACTCTGTTATTAGTTATATTCAAGAAGCTGATTATTTTCTCAATTTGATAAATGAAACTAACAAGATGAGCTTTAACTGATTTTAGCTATCATTTATTGTGTGTGCACATGAGTTGTTTGATATAATGCTTCAACTAAAACCACTTCGGTTGCTGCCTATTCAACTATTTCATGGTTTAGCTTTGATAGATAGTATCCAGATTCTTTAATGTTTGCCCTTTTTCATTTTCAGGTTTTTCTTTCATAGGTAACTTTACAATTATGCTTAAATTTTCATTGTTATTGTGTGATCAAAAATGCATAGCCCATTTACATGCATAGATTTTGTTAAAGGTTATAACTGGGCGAGTTAGGCTACATGTGAAAAATGGTTTGCTCGGCCATGCTATAGGTAAGGAGTGGGCAGGTTCGGGTATGTAACATTTACACTTTATTGAAATTTTAGTTTTTTGCGCATTTTGAATTGAACGGGTTTCGGTTCTCTGTCCTTAAAAATAAAGATGGCATATTAAGGTAACTTTTGTTTGTCTCTTCGCAGCAGGGACCTATGTTTGCTTCTTCTAGGACGATTAAGGTAACTTATGTATCCACTTCATATAATCTTTAGGTTACTCAAGAATCATGAAGCAAATTCTTCAAAGAAATTAACTTAATTCTCAAATCTTAGATATAGTCAGTTAAAGAATGGCAAAGGGAGAGAATTGATAATATGGGTGTGCATAGCCATCTCCGATGATTTAAATACCTCGGCCGAGCCGAAATAAAAAAGGCCCATAGCGTTAACGAGTAACGAAATATAATAGCTAATTTTTTTAAACAAAGCTTAATGTTATAACTATAAACATAAAATATATATTATTAAAATAAAATACTGTAATAACCAACGATTAACCAATTATTCGTGAAACTCTCCTAAAATTGGAAAAAAAATAGCAAGGTCTGTGGTGGCTGGCTTGGTCAACCGCGGAGGAGCCTGGTGGTCAACAACGAACCAACAGTGGCGGTCGGCCGAGTTGGTCGTTGTTCAAGTATTGTTCAGCATTCGCAAAGAATGAAGGAACCAAAGAGGAATTTCATTCAACCACTATTTTGCATTGGGTTTTTATTTAATTTTTTTTGTTTTTAGTTTGGGCCAATAATTTAAACTTGATTAAATGGATAATGGATAAAAAAGAATTTTTGACCCAATAATTATAAGATGGTAAAGATTAATTCAGATTTAGAAGTTTTATATCTTTGAATGTATATATATAAAATATAGATGTAAAAAAATTTGGCACCTAAAAATTATGTGTCTCAGCTGACGGTCCGACCGGCACTACCCTCCAGCCGGCCATGTGGGTGTGGGCTCAAGTAAAGAGGACCAATGCTCAGAGAGTCAGAGTGGTATGAGGTACGGAGTTCAAATATGGATTAGAAGGTTAAAAATAGTCAGCGTTGGCACTTAACCAAAATAGAAGGTTTGTTGAAAAAAAAACGTTAATCTGACTTAATTATATTCAAACACAAGCCATGGTTTCAAATTTGTTAATTGGTTTCTGTTTTGAACATTGCAGTTTGAACTTGAGAACTAAAATTGCTTGGCCCCAAACTGATTGGAAAATTTTTTTGAAGTAAAAGGAATAGATAGTGCAATTGTCTCATTACAAAACAAATGACTATATGAATACGTTTAACACAAACAAAACATGGCCCCAACTTAGCCCGCGCGTTGACGTGGCCCCAACTTAGCCCGCAGCAGCGCGCGGCAGGTACGATTTCTAGTTACCTATATACAACATCAATAAATACAATTATTTAAGTCCAATGCTTGAAACAAGAATTTAAGAATTTTTTACAATGCACATGGACACAACCAAACCTTCGAATGAAATTTATGTTTAAAGTAAATAAACTGATTTCTCTACTCAGGTTCCACAAATTTTAGTGCAAAATGCTACATTACTTCTTCCTAATTTCAGCAATTAAATTCAAATTATGAGCAAACAACCAACTTACAACAAAGTGCCAAGTAACATAGATGCTTCACGGTTATTTATATATATAGTGCTTGTGAACTACATCTTAAATATTGGCGTTGAACACATCAAATAAGAAAGTACACAACTGATTAATAATCATAAAGATCAACGTGTGTGATAGTTTCTTGAACTAGCAATATGCAAGACTACTACAACAGTTTCAAAGATCACGAGAAGGACTTTGAACATTCTTATTATCACACACGTTGATCTTTATGATTGCTAGTTCAAGAAACTACCAAACAATCCTCTATCTAGAACCCAATCCTCAATCATGGCTTGCGAGTTAATCGCCTAATCAGTCGGCACAAAATGACCCGCCCCCAACACCACCACATGGCTCAAATTATCCGATTTCTGCACATAACCAGCAAGAACATTATTCACACTCCAAACATTCCGTTCGGCTTCCAAAAACTTACCAAGCCCCTCCCACTTCATCTTCCTCATCCAGGACTCAACCGACACAACACCGTCTCTCAAATCACACTGACCTTGATACAACAATAACTTAGTATTCTTAACAGCATACTCTACCATGTACCTAACACTCTTCATCACATCCGCGTGCAATGCTGCCCGAACCACATCACTACATTCCACAAAAACCATTGATTCGTTAACTCCTAACGCCCTTTTAACCTTGGGGTCTTTCAAAAACTCCACTACCCAATCAGAATGATAAGGACTCTGCCTCCTAAAATCATACAAAGTCGCTAAACCCATCACGGTTCCAAGAAAGTTCCAGACTTTGATTCTTGCATCAGTAGCTTCACTCCAATTACCATCTTTAGTTAACTTTATAGCCTCAAGTTGAAGTTTTTCCATTTGGGTTTTCTGTTTCTCATTTATTAATCCAAGATTGTAATTATGCAAAGCATGAGTGCCTACTTGAATCGCCGGATCGGTCAACCCGTTTCCAATAGCTAACCCAAATAAATTTACCCGTTCTGAAACTGGTAAACTCGGGTTTCTTTTTAGAATATAGTACCCGATTGCTGGAACATATTTTCCAGCGTAACTCTCACCCGTGATGTAAATAGGGCGAGACTTAAACAACGGGTCTAAAGCGATAAACTTCCTTATCACGATAAACAAATGCTTCGCTACGGTTTCTTGGTCCCGGGGAATCTCTTCGGGTGTGGAAGCGATACTAAAACCGGCTCCAATCGGGTTGTCAAGAAACAATAAGCCAAATATCCGGTTCCAAGAGCCGGGATTGGTTTCAAGAGTTAAAGAAGCAGTAACTCACCACGGGCCGAGTTCGTAGAAGTTTCCGGTCATGGAGGAGCAGCCAGGGCCTCCTTGAAGCCAGATGACAAGTGGGTTGTTAGAGAGTGAAGTGTTGGTGGTGTTTTGTGCTTCATAAAAGGCGTAGAAGATGGCGGAACCGGTGGTGGAGTTGACTGTGAGGTAACCGGATTTGGTGGGTTGAGCTTGTTTGGGGAGTGTGGAGGGTGATGATAAGTGGAAGAGGAGGGTGAGAGTGAGGATGAGTAGTGGTTTGCTGGGCGTTGACTCCATGGAAGTGAGGTGTTTTGAGTTCATGCTGATCGGTTTGTTGTTTTGAAGTGATGCAGGCTGAGAAAGTAAAAATAGAAAGCTTACAGTTATAACACTATTAAGATTTAAGACTTAAGATTTTAGTAGGAACAAATAGAAACAGGGACATGTATATTTTGACTCAAGCTCACCCTAACTTTTTTTTTAATGTGCCCTAACTCACACCCACTGTGACCCAACACCCAATCCAACCCAACCGATTCATATTGCCACAACTAAGGGTGACAGTTAAAGATGTCGATTATTAAGGCAACCATATCCATCTAGTCATGTTAACTAGAAATTTCCCAACGCGCGTTGCGTGGGGAATCTTGCCACATATTCGAACATGAAAACACTAATATAAAAACATTTCATGATTATTATTAATTTGACATAAAACCCAACATATAAAATAACGAAGAAAATCCAAAAAAAATATATATATATATTCACCTAGCAAACGTGTGGAATTAATGCTATGTTTCACATAAAAAATTATAAATAAACTCAAAACCTATGTAAACTTAAAATAAAAATATCCATAAATAAAAACAACGTAAGTACAGGTTTGATTTTCTACGTTTTAAATTCTTGTAAACAGAAGAAAGTCATTTGATGATAGTAAAATAAATAATTAAAGATTAAAATGAAATAATAAATAATACAAAGGGAAATAAATCAATAACACTATGAATCTAAATGTTTGGAAACTATGTATTAAAACATATAATAATAATAATAATAGTGACAACTGAGTAGCTAAAAAAAGCCACGTATCACACAAAAATATTCTTTCATTGACAAAAAAAGCTTGTACTTTAGGCTTCACATATAGTATTACATAGCAGAAAATACTTCTTTTATATATGATCCAGGGGTCAAAGTATATTTTCTTAAAACACAAAGGGCTAAAAACGTAAATGGCAAAACTTTATTGTAGCAGTTCACTGTCCTTTAGTATATAACCAGATGACCCCGAGTCTTTTGAGTTGTACATTTTGTATCCTTTTTAGTGGTTTTTTTACAAAAGCGTTAGGTCATTATGTGTAGAATAATATTTACATATTTTGCCTACTGTATATACAAAAGATGTTCACTTCATGGAGATTTCAAAACCGACTGCGTTTGAGGTGGATCACAAAAACCTTTCTTGAAACCGATCTCATCTGGATCTCTTCCTGACACGCTTACTCCGGCAAAATGTGTTTATTGCTTAGTTATCCAATGGATCATTTGATTTGCTATATATGTTGAAATATAATACCTGGGCCCTAAAATGTGAGTTTTCTTTATGTTCGAATTGCACAACTCTATTTTGTGATTGCTAGTGCAGCATCTGGTGTATTAACTGGGCTGCTCTTGTGAGGGTTCATACACAAAAGGAAAATCAAGTTATAATATAACTGTAAATCAAAATTTTATTTAATATTACCTTACTTTATTGTATTTTCATCATCATAAAACAAAAGAAAACGAACTTGTTTTATATATGTTATATTTTGTATTCCAGTATAGAAATAAGTCAATAACAAATCTATAATTCAGATGTGTTAACTTTGTAACATAATATGATGAATAAAAATGAATGGGCATAAAAATCTTGAGCAGTAAAGGATTACTATTGATCATAATTTAAATTTTAAATCAAATCATATCATCACTTACAAAAAGGGCAAGTGAGAATCGCAATTCAGCTATAGTTGTATCAAATTGGGAAGGGTTAGGTTTGCCGTTGAAGTTTCAAGGTTTTTCAGTGCAAAGAGGGCGAAGGAAGTTCGAACCACTGATAGCATCACCGATGAAGGGTCTACGTCTGGAATACTAATGGATGATTGGGGTTGGAATGTGTGGCTCGCTGTAGAAAAAAATTCATAAAAGATTCACTTAAGTTTAACAATTTTCATTTTAACCACTCAAATTCAAGTGTCGATATTACTTTCATCTTAACTCCGACCGGATGACGTTTGTTTCGTCGTGAAACTCTTACACAGTAGAACGAAAACCTGAAAATATATAAGTGGAGTGTGTCTAAGAAGTGTAAGATGTAATTTGGTGCGCTAGATATGTTGATCTGAAGATGGATATGGAAAGTGTGTTTATTGTCCGGTGTGTGTTTATTAGATAATTCTGAAAACACATTTTCTACACTTCTTAGAAAAAATCTACTTCTTATTATAACATTTATCTCTCTCTCTCTCTCTATATATATATATATATCAAATACTATTGTTATAAAATATCAATATTCATTGGATGGCCATTATATTCAAAACCTAAGGACAAAAATTGTTACTAAGTTGTCTCCTAAATAGTTATCTTTGTCTATCAAATAGTATTGTAATTGTAGTATAAATACTACCTCCTTGGTAATGAGAAAAATTCACCATCTTGAACAAACTCAAGAGATACACACTTCTTACTACTTCTCTCTATAATTACCTCTAAACTTCTTAAGTTACTTCCATAATCTTGTTATAATTATAGTTATATGCTAACACGTCATCAGCACGACTCGCTTGTGTCTTAATTAAGAAGATCAACCAAGTAAGAAGATGCCAATTTTAGTTTTAATTACCAAGCCGAGTTATATAAATTTCATAATTAAGTTTCTAAACGAGTAAAAATATTAAAAGACCTAACACACTTTCATAGGAATCACGATTGCATTTAGCGTATGCAACAAGCCCTTTAAACCCCCCGGTAGCCCAGGTGAACGAGTGAGATCTCGTGAGGGTTTATAGGAAACTACGCCCACAAAGTATTAAATAAATATCATATACACGTACCTGAATACAAGGTCGGATTGCCTCCCGGTTAGCGCTAAATTTTTATTAAGGTCTTCAGCCGGACCATACCTGATGTGTCGTTCATGGTGGTCTCATAGGGTGCTTGCCTCTTTTCGCTCCTAAACTTGTTCAATTCTCATCATTAGTTTTTTCCCATGCCAGATCATAAAATTTACAAGTTTCTCTATAATAGTCATACTCCAATGATTTCTTGACCTTTTTTCTTCTTCTCCTTCTTGACTTTTTCTTCATTTTCTCTTCATTAAACATGTCAATCATAAAACATTCTTTCTTTTCTGTTTGATTCTCATTCTCAGAAGATCCACACTTGTCAGTTTTATGACTAAATAAATTAGAAAACAACTTTAAACTCATTTATTTTCCCCGAACTTCATTCTGACAGTTCCCTCAGCACAATTAATAATTGCTTTTGTTGTAGCTAAGAACGGTCTACCCATAATAACATTCAGTTGTGTATTCTTTACACAATCAAGCACGATGAAATCCACAGGATAATAGAATTCACCAACTTTTACAATAACATCCTTTACAGTCCCCTAGGACACGTAGGAGTTTGATCAGCCAACACCATTGTGGTTTTAACTTTTTGTAGTGGCCCAAAAGCATACTAATCATACAAACTCCCCAGTAAAATACTTACACAAGCTCCAAGATACAATAAAGCCATGTCTAATTTAAAATCACCTATTTGTATTGAAATCATAGGTGTTCCTAGATTATGATGTTTCGGGGGAAGGGTACCCATCAAAACGGCGCTCACACTAGTAGTTAAATCAAGTTGTTTTGGAAATTTGTGACGTCGTGTGTGGGTACTTAACTCTTCTAAACACTCAAAATGATCATGACTCACTTCAATTTGTTTAAGCAGCGGTTTATTTATTTTCACTTTTTCAAAATTTTCCCACTTTTCACCCTTAGGTGGTTCCCGTTTACTTAAATCTTTGGGTATGAGTAAAGCTAAGGGAAATGGAACTTTAACATTCAAATTACTAAATTTTGCAAGCATGTTATTTGAATCATTTTCAGACTTTGTAAAACTTTTAACTTCTTGATCATGTTCACTCTCACACTTAGACTCAGTTATATCATTCACGCCACCCTCATCACATTGTGGTGAATGAGTTTCAACGACAGAAATTTCAGAAAGAGGACCACTATTACCGCATTTAAGTGAACACTCGTTGTGTTAGAGGATTTGTGACCTGGATATATATGAGTATCACTACGAAACATACCTTGATCTCTTCTGATGAATGCCACTTCTTTAGTTAATTTTCCAACCTGCTGTAACAATGTGACATTCGTCAAAATTGGGTCCCGTTTGTATTTGTTTTTGTGTTCGTTTAACGTGTAAACCGACCCATTTTGTAAACCGAAACTTATGATATAATCAAAATGATAGATTTTATGTTACAATATTGTTTTACACTTCTTGGGTCTTAAAAACATCCTTTACGGGCCATAAAACGCGTTAAAAACACTCAAAATCAACTCCTGGGCCATTCTGTCATTTATTGAAAGTTGTAAAAAATGTTTCAGCCCTACACGCCGCGCCGCGCGACGGGGGACTCCTTTCTGGTCGTGTAGCGCGACCTGGTGCAGACCAGGTTGTCTCCCATGTCTCCTTCAATGTTTTATTAACCAAAAAATCCGAGTTTTGCCCTATAAACCTCTTGTTTAACCACTCTAAGCTCTTCCTATTGTTGAAACCCGGAATCAATCCGTTAAACAGATCTCAGATCTGTGTTAATATGATTAATACCTTAACTCGGATCTAGCTCATAATTACGTTTGATTATATGTTATAGGTGTATATATTATCAGTATTAGTATGCGTATGTATGAATAATATTAAGATGAAGAACTGAGAGAGAGTATTTTGACAGGACTTCGTTAATTAACTCAAAACTTTAATAACTTGTGAACAGTGTTCACGTATAAATAGAAGACGGACCTAGTTCGTTAACATCCCCTAACGAACTAGAGTCCGCTTCGTTACATACATAAAACTAAATAACTTAGCGAACCGCCTCTTGATTCGTTAAACATCCTTAACGAACAAGAGGGAAATAGCTTTGATCTAGTTCGCTAAACATCCTTAGCGAACTAGACACTTACATTAGCGAACTACAATATAACTTAATAATTTATTACTTAGACAAAACGACAAATACATTAACGATAAATACAAAGACTCAAGACGCAAAACCGTGCACTAACAGACACCCCCTTGTCTGGAGCTCTTTGTCTTTGGTCTTCACTTGAAATGCTTAGACTGCCAGTCTCTACAACTATGAATTCCATTTTCATGACAAACACGCACAACGCGTTGGAATTGCATAGCCAGGTCATAGTCTTCATCGCGCTCAAACAGAATCTTGTTCTTGTGCAGCACGTCATTGTCGGCCTCAGATAAATTAACTAACCACATCGGGTCGATTATCTTGATAAGCTCGGTCTTCATTCCTTTACCAAGAACAATGACGGCCTCGCCAGTACGATTTTCATAGTACCAACGGTCAAACGAGAGATGCATGTGTTGGTGCATCGTCTTCACAGGCACCTGCTTCATCATCTTTGGCGGCTTTACCTTAAGAACAAGTTTCCTCCAGCCAGTCCTTGGATCAATCTCGTCAATACGTTTATGTCTCGGGACCTGGGGCTTGAAGAACTTGAAACCATGATTGACCTCGAACAGTAAGTGTTGATGAAACCACTCAGCTGTCCGGTAGCCACCACGATTGATAAATGGACGACATGCGAGGGTACGAACATCCCAACGCGGTAGTGTAAGAACGTCCATTATCGTTTCGTAGTACTGGATTCCCTACTCCCATTTAACTATACATACCTTAAGCTCGGAATCATATAGCCAAGAGACGATATCACCATGTACCTTGGATACAGTCTTGAAAGAGGTCACTTGGTTTGCTTTGACCCAAGCTGCAGCTACGTCTTTTCGTTCTTGATCAACATACCGATACGCCTTGATAATCTTACCTGCCGCTTTGTAGCTGAACCACTAAGCAATATCGGCATCGGTTGGGTTTTCAATCGAGCTGAACCGAGTGTCCACAACCTTCTAACCCTTTGACGTCTTTTCCAAATCATCTTCAGCTGCTTTAACCGTTTGCTCATCGAATACTGGAGCACCTTGATCAACATTTGTGTGTTGAACAAGTCAGGGTACTCCTCAGCAGTGACGTCTTCCATCTCAACATCCTCATCTTCATAAATAAAATCCGTATTCATTTGAATTGACGGATCATCTGTTATACTTTCCTCATTTACCACCTCAATGTCAGGCTTTGTCTCTAACACGGTTAACTGTTCATCATTCAACCCTAGCAGTATGGAAATCTGCTCTCGTGTCAGAGACCTATCAACAAACTCACCAACCTCGATCTCATTCCTGTTCACCACACTCTTAACAACTCCCGAACCATCAATAAAAATTACCGTGTCAGCTTCAATTCTCTCCAGAGGTTTAGCATCTGTGTAATCTTGATGAATAATGATTTGTTTATCCAAATCACCACCTTCACTAGTACCAGCACCCGAAGATGAGCCGTGCGTTTGTTTAGGCTCACCTCCTGCACCAGACTCATCGAGATCTTCATCATTGTTATTGAGTTTCTTTAAGGCATCCTCTTTGCAAGTCAACTGCAAGATTAGATCCTCTTGTTCCTTTATTTTCACCCCTGAGACTCAACAATCGCACGTAGCGCTTTAGTCTCCTTTTGACAAAATGAAATATAACTCATCATCCGTCTTTGATTCTCCATAAGGCGTTTTTGATTCTGACGGTCAGCAGACATTTGGTTATCATACAGATGAAGAAGATTTAACGGCATATCTGTCTGACGGTTCGGTGGCAAGTTGTACAGGGATGGATGAACTGGTTGGATTGGTCCTTGAGGCCGAGTAATTCTCATAAAAGAAACATCACTAGGAGGAGGAGGAGGCCTCATGGACGATGTTGGAGGAACAGTAGAAGATGTAGCAGGAGGTCTTGGTATTTCAGATAACGCCATCTGTGGAATCAAACCAAGCCTTTCATGAGACACCGTCGTCGTCGTTAATGTGAGCGTCAGAGTGCTAGTAGTAGGCGGCACTACAGGGCGTTGAGGCATTGATTGACGAGGCGGTGGTACACCAATAATCACACCAGCTCCAGCTGAAACTCGTCTCTTAGTTGGAACATCAGATGTTGGTTCTTTACCTTTCCGCTTTCGTTCACTTTGAGCTGCAATGGTAGCAGCTAACGCAGCATTTACAACATCTTGTTGCTCTTTAAGAGCAGCATCACCAGCTCCACCACTACCACCATCTCCATCATCATTATCATCATCATTGTTCCCAACTTCTCCTCCCTCACGCTCAGAATCCGAGTCATCGTGGATCCGGCGTTCATTGGAAGGACATACATAATTTGGATTAATAATGTGACCAATCATATGTTTATCCCGTGGCCTATCCTTTCTAAAAATCAACATTCGATGCACAGTATCAGCCTTCATGTGTTCCATAGGAAGCACATCATTCACCAGTGTTTGATCAATAACTAAATTGGGTATCAAATCTTGAATGATCAGTTGTAGAAATCGTGGATACATTAAAAATTTCTTCTTCTGATTATTTTGCTGAACTTGTTCTTTCAGATGATCAAAGACTAGCTCGGAGTAGTTAAATGGCTTGTTGAGGATAAGTGCAACAAAAACCGATTGCACACTGCTTCTGCATTGGTCAAATCTACCACGACGACCACTCATACAATGAATCAAGACATGTAGAAGATACTTGTATGGTGGGCATAATCCATTCTAGTTCAACATAGATTCATCAACACCTCCACCGTAACGTAAACGAGTAAACAAACCCTTGATCAGCTGTTTGTCAAATTCACTTGGGTTGTTATCATTGTCACCAAAACGAAGCAATGTGGAGATAAAATTTAGAACGCGTATAAAATTTTGATCTTGATTCAATTGATCAGCCATTTTACTGAATAAATCAGAACGCGTATAAGTAATGTGGAGATAAAATTTAGAAGTATCATTTATGTATATTTATCTATAGATAGTGTAATTTGTCTATATGTCAAGTGTAATCGATATATTGACGTGTTTAGATGGTTGAAATGATTTATTAATTACAATGCTTAATAACTTTTTAATAATTAAAAGAAAAAATATGTCATTTGTTTGATTATCACTCTGATTCGTTACACATATGTAACGAATCAAGTGATTCCTTATCAGGTAAAAAGTTAACGAAATAGACTTAGCGAATTAATATTCAAAGGAACGAACTAAGCTCTAGTTCGTTATAAGTTAACGAATTCAAATCTGATTCGATGATTAACTTATTCTCAAAACTAGTTCATGTGTTTTATTAACGAATTGGACACTAAATAGTTCCAATTCGCTAACAATAACGAATGGTCCATCCAGACTTAATCTTTGACTCTCATAGTCAAAGTCAAAATAGATTAAGAACACTGAAAGTCAACAATATGAACCCAGTAACAAATAATCCATAATGTTCGTTGGATAACCAAATCAACAGTCGTAGCAAACTCGGAAATACAATACGAAGCACATGATGTTGAGATTGAGACTTAACACCATGAAATAAATTAAGTATTCTCGGAGTTTTAACAGAGTCTAAAACCCTGAAAACATAAACATTCAATTGACCCGGCAAACAAGAATCAAACTTTGATTAACGTCTACCCAGGGTCTCGGAATTAGCCTAGCAAAGTTGATTACGATGATACAGAGTTTATCAAGTCGTAAAACCCTTATAACAAAATTACATAATTAGCCTAGCAAAGTTGTAGCATTTTTGACGAAAATCACAAAGAAATGACCATCTGTACCTTAGCAACACACTGGTATGATCAAAAGTGTGAATTTCAAAGGTTGAAAAAATCAGAAAAATTTGAACAGAGTGACAATATGTATAAAGAAGAAATAGGAACAGTGAAGGACGGTTCGTGTTACTCTTGTCTTTTATATACAGTCCTTGCACGTTTTCCAATATACGAATCAGACTGATTCGCTATGAATTTGAACTAACGAATTAGCTAATTCGTTCTTCAAATTACTCACGTAGTGTAGCGAATTAGATTTGATTCGTTGTTTGATTCGTTAAATATGTATAACGAATTAGAAGTGGTTCGTTACAGAGTGCGGAAGCGAATTAGGTGAGCGAACTAGAAAGTAGTTCGCTAGAGAACAACCTAATTCGTTATCCATACTTAACGAATTAAAGTTTATTTAATTTTAACTTAAATAATTAAATAAAAATTGAATTCACTCAATAACTAAATAAAATAAATAAAGTTTATTTAATTAACTTATGTAGATTATCGAGACCGTTTATCTCGATAATCAACTAATTTAAAACGTTTCACGTTTTCGAAACATAACTTAAAGAAAATTTAAATAATATGTAAAGTAAAAAAAATTATTTTTGGTATGTTGTAAAGAATAAAGAATGTATTTACAGAAATATCCGAACTAAAAATAGACATTCTTTTTGTGTTTTTCTATGTTTTTCAAAAGCAGTACATTTTTTTTTTGTTGAGTTTGAGCAGAGAATCATATTGACCAAAATGCCCTTCCATCACAGTTTTATATTTTAGCGATATTATGACTGGTGTTAAGCCGGTCATTGATATTGTTGTCCCCTTAAATCGTATAACAAACCTTCGAGCATTTTTGTGATATGATTTATGGTTCAATTAGCGCACAGAATATCAGAAGCTATCAGCCCTAATCTCGGTTCAAGCTTAATTTGATTTTTGCCAAATCACCCCAACTTGACTTAAAACGTTATAGTGTTGATCAAAATTTTTTATACCAATTGTAATTTTAAGCAATGCATCAAGTTTCCTTTACTGTGAGTATGCACGAGTCCATCTGTCGGCTTACATACATTGTATCCCCTGAGGTCCGTTTCTTTTTGGTATTGAGACGCACGCAAGTGAGGAACAATTGTATGACTAACGGCGAATTTTGATTAAGTCAGTAATTTGGATTGTACGAAGTACAACAGTGATCAAGTTTAATGACTTTGGGTTTGCTCTAAAAGCGAGTGAAATATTCATGCATATGAATACCAAAATGATTAAGCCGCATAAAGACTAACAGTGTCCAGAATCCTAACCATTGTTATTTTCTTTATTATATTTTTGGGTGATCAACAAATATAAGGCTTGAGTATGACCGGTTATTACATTTCTGCCATCTTCACCGAGACTTTTTCTAGAGACTAACACCTCTTTCAATTTGGCTTTTCTTTAGGTTTATATTACTTACTTTACTCTAACAGCTTGTTTAAGACCTATCAATGCACCAATGATTAAGCACACAGTCTTTTAAGCTTATTTCTTTCTGGATTTGGGGTCAAATAATCAATGTACTATCATTTTCTCTTTTTGCTTCAAAAACTCAAAATTTTGAGGAGCATAAACAAAATTTAATTGCCCCAGTTAATGTAAGTTCATAAATTAATGGCTATCCTATCCATCTGTAAGTAAATAACAGGACCAATACGTGCAAGCATGCTTCACAAACTTAAATAACTGACATAATTCTCAGCTAAAAATAAAATAGAAAGCTTAATGAACGCCCCAAGTACTTTCCATTTGTCAGGTAAATGGCTAACCCGAATATTTACGAGAAATTATCAGGACCAAACATATACAAGTATATGTCCTTCAAAATAGAAGCAGATGACATAATTTTCAGCGAACATAAGTAAAAAAATTTTTGGTTTTTCTCTTTACAAACTAAAACACAATCTTTTTGTCTTTTCGGATTTTTCTTTATAAACAAGAAATTCACATTCTTTTTGACTTTTTCAAAATTTTCTGTACAAACAGAAATCACAATCTTTTTGGTATTTTCTAATTTTAAGATGTTTTTGGTTTTTCAAATATTAAAATAAAACAGGAAAAAACACAATATTTTTGATTTTTCAAAATTTTCTAATGTTTTTGGGTTTTATCTATACAAACGAAAATTACAATATTTTTGATTTTTCTAAGATTCACCCCCTAAAACCTAAAAACAAAGTAAAATTTAAACTAGAACAAACTAAAATAAAAGATAATTATCCTAATTTTAGGATCTCAGCAAGGGTCTTCAATCCATTTAAACCAAGCAAAAATTGAAAACGTGTTTTATCAAAGGCTTTGGTAAATAGATCGGCTTTCTGAAAATCAGTATGTACTTTCTCAAGATCAATTAATTTCTTTTCATAACAATCCCGTATAAAATGATATCGAATTTCGATATGTTTCGTTTTAGAATGTTGTACGGGATTTTTGGTGATACTAATAGCAGCAGAATTATCAATCAATATGGGAGTAGTAAGAAACTTCAAACAGTAGTCGCGAAGATGTTGTTGTATCCACAAAACCTGGGAACAGTAACTCGAGGCTGCAACATACTCAGCTTCGGCGGTTGAAGTGGAGACCGTTGTCTGTTTCTTACACTGCCAGGAAAAAAGCCGGCTTCCTAAGAATTGGCATCCCGCTGTAGTAGATTTGAAATTGATCTTGCATCCTCCATAGTCTGAGTCGGAATAAGCGGTAAGATCAAAAGCATCGTCATTGGGATACCATAACCCGATGTCAGGATTTCCCCTTAGATATTGCAGAATACGTTTAACCGCTGCCAGGTGAGTCACTCGGGGAATTGCTTGGTACCTAGCACATAAACAAACAGCAAATATTATGTCGGGTCGAGAAGCAGTAAGATACATCAAAGAACCAATCATAGCACGATAGAGGGTTGGATCAACAGTATCCTCCAATTCACCCGGTGATAAATTGTGACCCACGGGAAGAGGAGTAGAAGGGATTTTTCCTTTGTCATACTGATGAACCTACAACCCTAAAAAGAAATTCATCTCTCCCATCGAACTCATCTCGAACTTGGTTTGCATAGATTTCTCGAACTCCTTACACAACTTGTCGTTTGTTGACCCAAAGATTATGTCATCAACATAAATCTGAACGAGGAGAAGATCATCACCAATATTCTTATAAAACAAAGTGCAATCAACAGTTTCACGTTTAAAACCATTATCCGTCAGATGGTCGGCAAGCGTGCCATACCAAGCTCTCGGGGCTTGATGTAGACCATATAATGCCTTGTTTAATCGGTAAACACGGTCAGGATAATCAGGATCTTCAAAACCTGGAGGCTGTAAAACAAACACTTCCTCATGAAGTTCACCATTGAGAAAAGCACTCTTGACATCCATTTGATAAACTTTAATATTCTTGTAAGCAGCATATGCCAGAAAGATTCGAATCGACTCTAATCTTGCAACTGGAGCATATACTTCAGTGTAATCAATACCCTCTTGCTGATGCAAACCTTGCACCACTAAACGTGCCTTGTTTCTCACAATTACCCCACGATCATCTTTCTTACACTTATACACCCACTTTGTCGGAATCGCCTTCTTGACTCTAGCAGGTTTATTGATAAGATCCCAAACACCTAAACGTGCAAATTGTTGTAATTCTTCTTGCATGACTTCTACCCAAGAAGGATCTTTAAGTGCCATACGAGGAGTCGTTGGCTCAACTTGAGATAGAAAACAGATGAATTTAGCAAGATTTACAATCCCAGACGAGTGTAAATCAACATAAAAACATAACACATTATTTTGACCCGCAGACGCAACTTGATGACGTGTTTGAACTCCCACATCTAGTTCTCCAATAATATTTTCTTGCGGATGGTAATTATGAATCCTGAGAGTAGGATTCTTAGAAACAACAACATTTTCAAATAAATTAGTGTAATGTTCACCCAACTCAGGAGATAAAACATTATCATCATTCACAATAGCATTATCATCAGATGAAGTAGAAGCATTATCATAGTGAACAGGAGATTCATTACCAGGTTCTTTAGTTGGAGCATCAATTGGAGCTTCAACATCATTTGAACTTGCAAATCTTGGAATTTTCAAATGTTCTTCAAAATAAGCATGAACTAAATCTTCATCTGGATGATCGGTTGTTGGAGTAAATGAGTTAAATAAGCCATCATAGTCAAACATCCAGTCGGGACCTTTCACTTGAGGAGGAGTAGTGTACTTTTGACAGTCCACATGGAACCATTCTTCAACACAATCGGACGTAAAGTTAAACACTCGTTTCTTAGGTGACACATACCCCAAGAAATAACCTTCAATGGCTTTTTCATCAAACTTTCCCGCATCCTTTTTCAACATAGTACAAGGACACCCAAATGGTTCCAAGTACTTTAAATTAGGTTTACGATTATTCAATAATTCATAACTGGTCTTCTTGAGTCTTTTAACAGTTAGAACTCGATTGAGTGTATAACAAGCCGTATTCACCGCCTCATTCCAAAAGTGGACAGGAAGCTTTGAATCAGCAAGCATCGTTCTAGCAGCTTCAATCAACGTTCTATTCTTTCTTTCAGCTACACCGTTCTGTTGCGGTACGTATGGGACACTGTATTCTCGATGAATTCCCTTTTATAAACAAAAGAAATCCAATACAGTATTTTTAAATTCAGTACCGTTGTCACTTCGAATTCTCCTCACTTTCTGTTTGTATAGTGATTCAATCTTAGTGATTAGATTTTGAACGAGACACTGTGTTTGATCTTTTGAGCTCATAAACAAGACCCATGAATATCGTGAATAATCGTATGTAACTACTAGGCAATACCATTCTCCAGAAATGCTCGCACGATTCACTGGACCGAATAAATCCATATGAAGTCGTTCAAGCAGAGTATCAATGGAATTTAATACCTTAGATGGGTACGGTTTCTTTTTCTGTTTGCCCTTCTTACAAGCAACACAGTGATCAGATAATTTAAAATTCTTTAATGACACACCCTCTACCAGGTCATTTGCCATCAGGTAGTTCATCTTTCAAACATGTATATGACCCATTCTTCGATGCCAAAGCACTGAGTCTTTCTCGGTTGCTTTCAAGACAAAACACGTTTCGATCGATGTAGATACTTTAGAGTTCATATTCAAGACATAAATTTCATTTGATCGTGTTGATCGCATAACAACCATGTCCTCGGGAATCACATAACCCGATTTTAAAATTAGACACTCTTTATCTGTAAATACTGTAGTGTATTGCTTATCACAGATCTGCGATACACTCAATAAATTATGATCCACTTTATCACAATAATTAACCTTCTCAAAGGTAATCTTCCCATTCGTCACATCATCTTCCTGTGTAATCATACCCCCAGAATTCCCAGCAAACGCCACATAACCCCCTTGAATATTTCTCACATTTGTTAAGAGGTCGAGATTTCCAGTAATATGACGAGAACATCCACTATCCATGATCCAGTTTTCCCCAGAAATGGTCTTGGATGTACCCTACACACGAATGAAAATGATTAGTTCAAAAAGGCAGCCCAGGCCTCAGTCTTGGGCACCTTTTGATTTTTTGAGAAAACTTAACCTTAGTTGCATTCAATTGTTGTTCAACAACTTGAGAATAAGTTACAGGTTTCTTAGACTTTCGTCTTAGATACGCAGCTTGAACTACATTTGAATTAGCATTTTTGCATAACGGTTCGGTTGGAATAAACTTAGGTTTAACGGAACCATGAGTTTCATTCACATGAACAACTTTTCGAGGATGTACATTAAAGAACATAATATGAGTATCATCAGCATACGACACAGGTCGTTTCAGAATCTCCTTTACCAAAGGAACTGGTTTAGAATGATCCTTGATAAAAGGATGAAGATTCTGATAGTTCTTCTGGCCACAATTTCTTACTACATGACCTTGTTGACCGCAAAGAAAACAGCTTCGCATGTCAACATGATGATGTTTAGAATTAGTCGGAACATGTGACACAGAAAACGCATGATGACTCACATTTTTGGTCATGCTTTTAGCAAAATCATCAGATAACTCAGACTTCTTTTTCAAATAAAAATCTAAGTTAGAGCAATTTGAAAAACTTTTCAACGTATCTGTCCTAGTTGACTTCACAAATTGAACTTTCTTAGCTTGTTTTAAAACTTGCTTTGCTTTAGTCAATGGATTAGATGTTTCTGATGTTTTCGCTTGAGCATACAAATGTTCAAGTTCACGAATCTTGGAAGTTTCATGTGAAACACACTCTCAATCAGTTCAGGTTTAATGATACTTATTGGAATGTCTTTCTCAGTGAACATCGTGTCCATTCCCTTTAACTTAAATACATGAGCAGATGACGGCTTAGATGCATTAGGATTTATGAAACACAATAAATCCTCATCAGAAATTTTTGGTTTTTCTGGTTTCTTAGCCTTCACTGGTTTGACAGTGACATGAGCATCTTGTTTCACTTTAGTCGTGTGCGAACCATACACAGCCTCTTCAAATTCATGAGATTCACAAAGTATGTGATTTGAACTTGGAATGTTCTTGTTTTTGTGTGTAATTTCAGGTTCGGACACATCCTCAATGATAACTTTGTCAACATTTTCAACAAAGACTTTGTTGCTTTGAACATGAGATTTTTGAGGAGCAAATGGGTTTTAACATATTCAGATTTACTAAGTTTAGGCTTTTCTAAAATCACAGGTTCTTTCATAATTATCTCATATTTCTTTTTAGCAAAAGGATTAATTTTATAATCATTGTGAAACGGTGGAGGAATTTCAACAAAGCCTATACCTTTCTGAATATTTTTGTTTTCTAGATACTTCAATGATTTCATTCAACAGAATAGAAGAGTTTCAAAATTTACCCAATTTGTTCTTCAACTCAAGAACCTCATTCTCAAGCTCAGTTATCTTTGAACAATTTTTCAAGATTTCTTGAAACTTTTGGCCATTAATTGTCATTTTCACAGATAATTCAGCTTTTAGATCATGATTACTTGTCGACAATGCTTCAATCTTTTCACGAGATCTCATTGAGATTTGAGAGATTGTCGATAAGTATCTTTTAGTGAAGCAATTTCTCTCACTAAATTGTCATTTTGATTCTTTAAAGATTCTAACTTAGGTTTGTTAGATTCACATTCAACACAAGTTACTTTAACTGATGATGTTGCAGAAATAGAATGACTAACCTCATTGATCTTATCCATGCATGCAAAGACAATTGTAGGCTTGTCACAGGAGTCATCAGAATCCGATCCAGAGTCATTATCAGAAGACACCTCACTTCTACTAGCATCATGAAAATCTTGAGTCAACCCAAACAAAGCCAGATTAGCTTGATTATCATTACACAATAGTCGTTGTGACCAATCATTTCCATCAGCTAACATTGTTTGTGACCCAAAACTTGATGGTTTCTTCTCAGCATCATTACCTCGTGGTGATGAAGAATTTTGATTTTGACCACGAGGACCTGTATACTCCTTTTTCGGTTTGTCACATTCTTTTGCAAAATGCCCGAATTCTTGACAGTTATAACATTTCACCTTTAACTTGTCAAATCCCAACTTCGTGTTAAGGGCAGGAAGATCTTTACCAGTTCTTTGCATAAACCTTTTCACTTTACGAACAATCATTGCCATGTTCCACTTTAAATCCATGATTTCTAAGTCATCTGGATCAATCTGATCATATTCTTCATCAGTCAGATCACTAGTGGCAATCTTACTACTCACCAGATTTTCATAAGAAGTCATGAAAGCTGATAAAAAGGCGAAATTTTGTTCAGCTTCTTTCATGTTGACATTTGGAGGTGATGAGTATTGATTTGTAGTGGATGAACTTCCTGAACCAGCAGACACATTTGGTGAAATATATTCTCAGGTAAAGCCATGGTTTGAGTAGAATAGGATTTTGTCTCTATCTTTAATGCTTTCTTCTCTTCCTGTGAGTATTGGGATATAGCTTTAGGTCTTAAAGCGATAGTCTCATCTCCAATCATAGGAACGGTATAAACTTCATCTAAACAATAAGAACAGTCAGGATGAACTGATCCTAGATGAGCACGAAACCGAGGTTCCCACATGGCAAAGTCACTAAACTTCATCAATCTTGGACATTTCGAATGTGAACCTATCTCGGTATCAAGTTGTAACATTTGTTGCATCAACATGTTTTGAGAAGCTAATGCATACATACCGGCCATTTTTGACAAATTTCAAAAATTCAAGGATGTCTTGTGAAAAATAAAGTTAACGAATGGTGAACAGTGAATGTAACGAACTATAAACAGTTTTAGCGAACTATGAACAATGACTAACTAATCAAATCTTAACGAATCTAATATTGATCAAATAGCGAATCAAGATTGAATTTAACGAATCAATCCAGCGAATCAGATAAACAACGAATCAAATTCAACAATAAGTCAAACTAACGAATTGACTAACGAATTGGCTAGCGAATTGCTAAGTGTGACCTTAGCGAATTAGAAAGTTTTCAGCCACAAATCGCTAAGAAAGACTTAGAGAAATAGATAATGTCACACCCCGACTTAGGGCCTAGGCATGTGACCACAAGTTGGTACCTGTTTTGTAAATATATCGGAGTTTATGGGTTAATTTTAGCGGAAGACTTTAGGTTGAATATAATATTAATTTACATTGAAAATTTACTCGGGAATTAAATACCCGAGTATTAGTTTATAAAACATATGTTTCATATTACAAGGATTTTAGTTATCAAAAACGGAGCCATCTTGTGCGCGCTTCTAACTTCATATAGACTCCAATCCTTGCTAATGCTACTTACGCTTAATTACCTGCAATGGGTTGGAAAAATACGTCAGCTATATGCTGGTGAACATGTATGACTCAATAAAACATTTGAATGAGATTACAATACAAATATAGTTTTCTCTACAAGCTCAGCAGAAGCATCTCTACTTCTGGTCTATGTACCACTGCCCTACATACACAATTTTTCCCGAGCCACGTAGCCCTTACCGAGAGACTAGTTATGACCATTAGCCCGCGGCCACGTAGCCTTTGATTGATTAGGCTGAACGGTTATGTTTGGATCCAGACACATGTGTACTCGGTCTTAGTTGACTTTATTTTCTACTTTGTATTATAAAGTTTTAGAGATTACTCGATCTCATGTAGACATTGATTGACTCGTTAAGACAAACACCCGTTCGTCACATTGAGTATAATTATGTTTTGACTGATTTAAAAGGTTAACGTATTCACCTGTACCGTCGGTGTTGAAAACCTTGACTGATTGATTGATGATTGTGAATGATACTTAACCTATACATAAATAGGTTCGTATAAATGATTTGAATGATGTTAAGCTATGATTGTAAGCTTAACCTTGAAATCGTTTATATTTGATTGTGAATAAAAACACTTGTTTTATGTGACGTTTGATATAGCATGCTTTGGCCTAATAGGTTCAACACGTTGGTAAGTTTCTCCAGGTAAGTAAACGGGTCCCTCGGTTGATTGGGATTTGTACGAATTACTTTTCCTTAGGCAAGAAACTTACTACTAGTGCTATCCCCATTCCAGTTACTACATGCCCGTCAAAACATATCTTTTGTTTAACATTACTTCATCATGAAGTAACGTTTTATGAAAACATGATTGTGAATGAATGTTTTGTAAAATACGATCAAGGTTAAAGGCCATAGCCTCGATTGATCGTCTAAGCTATAATTCAAATAACTTAAACGTAACTCCTACCTTAGATTGGATGCTTAGACTGATAACAAGATAAGGCAGGACTTGATCTACTCGCTTATGTGATTGCTAGCTTAATTCCCACTTCGTTTCTTGCACGAATTACGAGAAAACAGCACGTCGGCTTGTTACGGCAATGGGGCACGTCTTTCGAGGCTATGTGTGTGAAAGTGAAGGTGTGTTTGGGATGAATAGGACTCATGCCCGTCACCCCCCTTTTATTGCCAATTTCGTCCCCATCGCGGTACGCGATAGGGTCTAGGTGACCCATCGCGTATCGCGACGCCGCACTTTTACGCCGCCTTATGCGGTGGTGACACGTGGCCTGTCATATTGCGCCACGTGTCGACACGTTGTTCAACACGTGTCCAGTGACTCACCAAGCCTATCGCGCTACACGATGGGTTGATTGTTACCTCGTCGCGTACCGCGATGGGAGCAAATTTTCAGAATTTGCACTTTTGGTTCATGTACTTTTTAAGTTAGTATTTTTAAGCCTAAATTGTCATGGGTAAAAGACGTGGTGTTACATCCTCTCCACCTTTTGAATAATTTCATCCTCGAGATTTATTGAAATAGATTGGGATACTTTTTCTTCATTTCTGATTCGAGTTCCCACGTATACTCGGGTCCTCGTCTTGAATCCCATTTGACTTTTACGTTTTTGAGTCGTTTGTGCTTGAGAAACTTAATCATGCTATCTTCTATTTGAATCGGCTTTTCCACAAACTTAAGTTTCTCATTGATTTTGACATCTCTCAATGGCATTGCAAGGGTTTCGTCAGCTAAACACTTGCGTAGATTGGATACGTGAAACATGTCGTGAATACCTTTCATTTCATCGGGTAATTCTAGGCGGTAGGCAACCGGTCCTATTCGTTCGAGTATCTTGAATGGCCCAACAAATCGTGGACTTAGTTTTCCTTTCTTCCCGAATCTTACTACTCCTTTCCAAGGCGATACTTTCAATAACACTTTGTCGCCTTCTTTGAATTCTAATGGCTTGCGGCGAATGTCCGCATAACTCTTTTGCCTATCCCTTGCTGTTTTCAATCGTTCAAGAATTTGTATTACTTGATCTGTAGTTCTTTGGACAATCCCAGGTCCTGACAACTGAGCATCACCTGTTTCTGACCAACATACAGGTGTTCTACACTTTCGTCCATACAATGCTTCAAATGGTGCTGCTTGGATACTCGTATGATAATTGTTGTTGTACGAGAATTCCATCAGTGCAAGATGAGTGTCCCAACTTCCTCCTAAGTCGATAACACGGGCACGAAGCATATCTTCCAAGGTTTGAACTGTATGTTCGCTCTGGCCATCAGTTTGGGGATGGTATGCAGTACTTAAGTTTAATCGAGTCCCCATAGCCTTTTGAAAACTTGACCAAAAATTTGAAGTAAAACGACTATCTCTATCGGATATGATGGATAGCGGCACAACATGTAAGGATACAATGTTTTCGACATAGAAATGTGCTAACTTATCCATACTAAACGTTTCTTGAATTGGAATGAAATGAGCAGACTTGGTAAGTCAATCTACAATAACCCAGATTGCATCATTTTGGCGTGAAGTTTTCGGTAACTTCATGATGAAATCCATAGTTATCATATACCACTTCCAGATTGGTATTTCCAGTTGTTGAAGCAATCCTAACGGCTTTTGATGTTCGACTTTCACTTTAGAACACGTTAGGCATTTGGCTACATATATTGCAATATCTTTCTTCATCCCGATCCACCAGTAATCATCCTTTAGATTGTGATACATCTTGTCACTTCCCAGATGCATCATATACTTTGACTTGTGTGATTCTTCGAGGATTTTGTCTCTTAGACTTCCAACCATTGGTACCCAAATCCTTGTACCGAGTCTAAGTATTTAATCGCTTCCTTTGACTAGTTGATCGATTGTACCATTTTATTTTTCGGCCTTGATGTTTCCTTCCTCCAGTGCCAACTTCTGAACTTCTTTGATTTGACTCGCTAAATCGACTTTAAGTTCCAGTCTAAGAGCTCGGACTCTCTTTGGCTTCTCATGTTCTTTTCTACTTAAGGCATCCGCCACAACATTGGCTTTTCCTTCATGATATACGATTTCACAGTCGTTAATCATGAAGTGTTTCCATCCAACGCCTTTGTCTCATATTCAACTTCTTTTGATCGAATATATGCTTCAAGCTTTTGTGGTCAGTATATACTGTGAACTTTACACCATACAAGTAATGTCGCCATAATTTCAACGCGAAAATTATAGCGCCTAATTCCAGATCATGCGTGGTGTAATTCTTTTCATGAACTTTCAATTGTCTCAAAGCATAAGCAATCACTTTCTTTCCTTGCATCAAAACACTTCCCATTCCCATGTGCGAGGCATCACAGTATATGGTAAAGTTCTCTAATCCATCTAGCAAGGCCAGAATAGGTGTGCTGGTTAACTTTTGTTTGAGTGTTTCAAATGCGTCATCTTGTTTCGATCCCTATTCAAACTTTATTGCTTTTCTTGTGAGTGAAGTTAATGGAACAGCTATTCGGGAGAAGTCTTGAATGTATCTTCGATAGTGTCCGGCTAAGCCTAGAAAACTTCGGACTTGAGTCGGTGTTTTGGGTTTCTCCCAGTTGGTTATGGCTTCAATCTTTGCTGGGTCTACTTGAATACCCTTCTCATTTATAACATGACCAAGAAATTGTACTTCAGATAACCAAAATTCACATTTGCAGAACTTGGCGTATAATTTCTAGTTTCTTAGGGTTTCAAGTATGATCTTAAGATGAACTTGATGATCGTCTTTGGATTTTGAGTAAACAAGGATGTCGTCAATGAAGACAATAACAAACTTGTCCAAGTATGGCTTACAAATCCGATTCATCATGTCCATAAAAGCTGCTGGAGCATTAGTGAGTCCGAAAGGCATCACGGTGAACTCATAATGTACGTATCGGGTTCTAAAGGTTGTTTTAGGTATATCTTCTTCTTGTACCTTCAATTGATGATAACCCGATCTTAAATCAATCTTTGAAAAAAACTTGCTCCTTGGAGCTGATCAAACAAGTCGTCGATTCTAGGTAATGGGTACTTGTTCTTGATTGTGACTTTGTTTAGCTCCCGGTAGTCTATACACATCCCCATCGATCCGTCCTTCTTCTTTACAAATAGAATTGGGGCTCCACACGGTGACGAACTCGGTCGTATGAATCCTTTCTCTAATAATTCGTCTAATTGTTTCTTTAGCTCTTTCATTTCCATTGGTGCTAGACGATAAGGTGATTTTGCTATCGGTGATGTTCCTGGCATAAGGTCGATCTTAAATTCTACATCTCTGTCAGGCGGTGCTCCTGGTAATTCATCGGGAAATACATCCTTGAATTCAGATACAATTGGTACTTCCTCCATTTTCTTGGGTTCAGATTCCTTGGTTACATAGGCCATGAATGCGAGGCATCCTTTGCCTATTCAATGACTTGCTTTGATCTTGGAAATGATTCCTACTTTTCCTCCTTCTTTGTCTCCGGTTATACGAATGGTTTTGTTATTAGACGTTCGAATATCAATAGCTCTATCGTTACATAAAAATACGGGCTTGATTAGACGATAACCAGTCCATACCTAACACTACATCAAAACCTACCAATGTCATTGGCAACAACCGTACAGGTATGACGTGATTAGCTAAAGAAATTGTGGCATTATCTAAAGCCTCGGTTATTCTACTTATGTTTCCATCAGCAGTTTCTACTTCATAATGTTTATCTAGTTTAACTAAGGGCTCATTTAATAGACTACAAAATTTATAATCTATAAAGCTTTAGTTTGCACCCGAGTCAAATAATATTCTAGCATAAACATTATTTATAGGAAACGTACCGGTGATCACGTCCGGCATGTCTGCTGCCTTCTGGGTGTCTAACATAAATACACGAGCATTTCCTTTCTTGGCATCGGTCTTCGTACCGCTACCACTTGCACCTACCGTCACTGTCGTCGGTTTCTTCTTTTCCGAACATTCATTGCTATAATGTCCCTTTTCACCACATATGAAACATTCTATTGTTTTCCTTGTGCAGTCGGCTCCCACATGACCCGGTCTTTTGCAGAAATTACATGTAACTGAGTTTTTTGGTCGAAGACATTTTCCAAAGTGTCTCCTACCACATGACTTGCAAATAGGGCGATTATATTCAAACGCCCCTTCTCTTTTCTTTTCGGTTTTCCTCATTTTTCCTCCAACTGTCGTCTTGCCATCATCTTTCTTCCTCTCGTCCCGATTTCTTATCATCCCATCCATCAAATACCCGGCCAACTCCATGGCCGATTCCGTCGAAGACGGCATATGTGACCGAACTAAATCACGGATCTCGATTGGTAGTCTGTAAATGTATCGTGTCACCTTGTTGATTTCTGGAGTGACCAAATGAGGCACAATTCTACAATATTCAAGGAACTTGGTATTATATTCCTTAAGATTAATTCCCACCACCTTGTGGTTCCATAACCTGGTTTGAATCTGATCCATCTCATTAAATGGACAGAATTTCTTCAATATCATGGCCTTAAACGTCGCCCAGTCTAGATTGTATAAACTCTCTCTACCCTTGATTCCGATTAGGGTATTCCACCATTTCAATGCCTCTCCCGTGAACATCTGGGAGGTATACTGGACTTTCTCACTCTCCGTACACTTGCTGATCAATACAATTGATTCCATTTCCTCCAACCAGCGGAGGGTATGTATCGCTCCTTTATCCCCATGAAATTCCTTGGGGTTATAAACTTTAAACACCTTGAAATCACAACCTTCATGTATCTTTAGTTTCTTTGTTTTCTCATGTAGGTTGTTTTCAGCCGTTGAACTTGCATCACTCGTTTCTTTCTTTCGGTTTCCTTTTTCTTAATCTCCTTCTTTTCCGATTCCTTTTTGGTTTCTTTCTTTGATTCTCTTTTTGAATTAGCAGTTTCACTTCGACTTACTCTTTTGTTAGATTGAGAAGCAGTTCGGCTTGGATCAATTTTCAGAATTTCATAGATTGGATTTACAGCCTCTTTTATTATATCGCGGATACCAAGCACATAATTTTGTGGTATGGCTTGTATATTTTCCACAACAGCTTTTTCTTGTAAGATTTCTTCAATTGTCTTTCCTTTATTGTTTACTTGAATTTCTGGATTACTGTTTGCTTTAGACATGCTGTAACATGAATATAACAAAATTTAGGAAAAGACACTCCTTATATTACATTATTTATGTTACATATAGATTATAACAACAAACAACTTATATATAACATGCTATCTAATCCTTAATCCACTTTTTAACAAGATTTTTCATCTTGTCACATTTCTTAGCTATTTTCCTTCCCATTTTCTTCTTATCCACAATCTCATTCCTCAGCTCGTCCATCACCGAGTTTGGCGGGTTCAGGTATCCCGTTGGTGCAGATGCAGCTGGAAAGAGATATGCATTTTCTTGTGGATAGAGATGTGGATTAGCAACGTATGCATGCATTTTTTCATCGGGGATATTAGTGGTATAAAATCCCTCGATAAGATTTGCCTCCTCACGAATCTCCTTAGCATGTTGTGAAATCAAAGGTCTTGATCCTAAATATGAAGGGAAGTAAGGATTTTTGTTTTCCTCTTCTTCTTCGGGATCCTCCTCTTCTTCAGGATCTTCCTCCGATTCATAAGGGTTTTTGATTGGTGAATTAAACCTTTTTTTATATGGCATGCTAACCCTCACTTTTGACTTGTGACTGGGTTCTGCAGATGCTGCTGGAGTCTCGTATTGATAGTTCAATGGTGGTGATCCGAATTGCCATCTCCTTTGATCAGAGTGACAATTCATCCAGCTTGATGATTCAGTTTCCTGCTTAATTTTACTCTGCACCTCCTGCTCCTCGGGAGGATGGTGTGTTGGAATGTCGGAGGGGTAATACTGGGGAATGTTGTCCTCGGTATTGTCAGAGATTTCGATTGGGAACTGTTGACTGCCTGGGAGATACACGGGTTGGCTCCCATAAGGTAACACCGGATTGATCGGTTGATTGTGATTGAAGAAACAAGTATAATAACTATTGCTACTTTCCATATCGGATGGATCGTAATCGATTGTCGGTTTTGATCGAATGGCTACTCGGTGTCTACGACCAAAGTAGTTAGTATAAGACATCTGCATTTTAGTTAGATTTAGGGATAAGAGGTTTACCAATCCTATCTTTTCCCTACTAATAATAATAACAATAACTGTTAAAGCCTAGGTACTAATGTTTAATACCTAACTCACTGAAACCGATGGCTCTGATACCAATCTGTCACACCCCGACTTAGGGCCTAGGCGTGTGACCACAAGTTGGTACCTGTTTTGTAAATATATCAGAGTTTATGGGTTAATTTTAGCGAAAGACTTTAGGTTGAATATAATATTAATTTACATTGAAAATTTACTCGGGAATTAAATACCCGAGTATTAGTTTATAAAACATATGTTTCATATTACAAGGATTTTAGTTATAAAAAACGGAGCCATCTTGTGCGCGCTTCTAACTTCATATAGACTCCAATCCATGCTAATGCTACTTACGCTTAATTACCTGCAATGGGTTGGAAAAATACGTCAGTTATATGCTGGTGAACACGTATGACTCAATAAAACATTTGAATGAGATTACAATACAAATATAGTTTTCTCTACAAGCTCAGCAGAAGCATCTCTACTTCTGGTCTATGTACCAATGCCCTACACACACAATTTTTCCCGAGCCACGTAGCCCTTACCGAGAGACAAGTTATGACCATTAGCCCGCGGCCACGTAGCCTTTGATTGATTAGGCTGAACGGTTATGTTTGGATCTAGACACATGTGTATTCGGTCTTAGTTGACTTTATTTTCTACTTTGTATTATAAAGTTTTAGAGATTACTCGATCTCATGTAGACATTGATTGACTCGTTAAGACAAACACCCGTTCGTCACATTGGGTATAATTATGTTTTGACTGATTTAAAAGGTTAACGTATTCACCTGTACCGTCGGTGTTGAAAACCTTGACTGATTGATTGATGATTGTGAATGATACTTAACCTATACATAAATAGGTTCGTATAAATGATTTGAATGATGTTAAGCTATGATTGTAAGCTTAACCTTGAAATCGTTTATATTTGATTGTGAATGAAAACACTTGTTTTATGTGACGTTTGATATAGCATGCTTTGGCCTAATAGGTTCCCTCAGTTGATTGGGATTTGTACGAATTACTTTTCCTTAGGCAAGAAACTTACTACTAGTACTATCCCCATTCCAGTTACTACATGCCCGTCAAAATATATCTTTTGTTTAACATTACTTCATCATGAAGTAACGTTTTATGAAAACATGATTGTGAATGAATGTTTTGTAAAATACGATCAAGGTTAAAGGCCATAGCCTCGATTGATCGTCTAAGCTATAATTCAAATAACTTAAACGTAACTCCTACCTAGATTGGATGCTTAGACTGATAACAAGATAAGGCAGGACTTGATCTACTCGCTTATGTGATTGCTAGCTTAATTCCCACTTCGTTTCTTGCACGAATTACGAGAAAACAGCACGTCGGCTTGTTACGGCAATGGGGCACGTCTTTCGAGGCTATGTGTGTGAAAGTGAAGGTGTGTTTGGGATGAATAGGACTCATGCCCGTCACCCCCCTTTTATAGCCAATTTCGTCCCCATCGCGGTACGCGATAGGGTCTAGGTGACCCATCGCTTATCGCGACGCCGCACTTTTACGCCGCCTTATGCGGTGGTGACACGTGGCCTGTCATATTGCACCACGTGTCGACACGTTGTTCAACACGTGTCCAGTGACTCACCAAGCCCATCGCGCTACACGATGGGTTGATTGTTACCCCGTCGCGTACCGCGATGGGAGCAAATTTTCAGAATTTGCACTTTTGGTTCATGTACTTTCTAAGTTAGTATTTTTAAGCTTAAATTGTCATGGGTAAAAGACGTGGTGTTACAGATAACGAACCAGCTATAGTTGATAACGAATCAACTAATAGCGAATCAGGTTGTTACAACGGTTTGTAACAAACTCTGACACCAAATGCCACGTGGCGAAGGTTGTTATGACACAAATTCCAAGACGAACACGTGTAACACGAATTAGTTAACACGAATCACGAATCAAGTGACACGAATCAAATATTGATGCGAACTGGTTAACGAATTAGCTATAACTCATAGCGAATTGATCAGATCAGTTAACGAATCAATGTGAATTTGATAACGAATTAAGAAAAATACTCAGCGAACTAGAGGCATATTCAAGTCTTCAAATCTTCAATGAAGATTTCCAGAAATATGGAAATGAAGAACACGAAACCCAGAAACTCACATCCGTAATACACACTCAATACGTAACCAAATCTCACAAAACAAGTACCAGTCAACTCGTCATTACCACACGAAACCCACACAACAACTCTCGTAACCGATTAACACATTTCTCGAATCCAATTATGCCAAAACCAATCCTCTGTTTCGGCCACAAACCAGAACCAATACCGATTCAAACCAAAACCAAACCAATCTCCAATTCCGATTCTCCGAACCTTTCCTATACCTTAACCAACTCAAATCCAGTCCAAACCGTCCATAATTCAATCAATTATCCTTAAATTTATCCAAATTCAATCAAAACAGTACAATAGCAATATGTGACACCAATTATCAGTCTAATAATTCAAATAAACAATCAAATCAAGTGTAATTGAGCCCGAAAGCTCTGATACCACTTGTTGAAACCCGGAATCAATCCGTTAAACAGATCTCAGATCTGTGTTAATATGATTAATACCTTAACTCGGATCTAGCTCATAATTACGTTTGATTATATGTTATAGGTGTATATATTATCAGTATTAGTAGGCGTATGTATGAATAATATTAAGATGAAGAACTGAGAGAGAGTATTTTGACAGGACTTCGTTAATTAACTCAAAACTTTAATAACTTGTGAACAGTGTTCACGTATAAATAGAAGACGGACCTAGTTCGTTAACATCCCCTAACGAACTAAAGTCCGCTTCGTTACATACATAAAACTAAATATTTTAGCGAATCGCCTCTTGATTCGTTAAACATCCTTAACGAACAAGAGGGAAATAGCTTTGATCTAGTTCGCTAAACATCCTTAGCGAACTAGACACTTACATTAGCGAACTACAATATAACTTAATAATTTATTACTTAGACAAAACGACAAATACATTAACGATAAATACAAAGACTCAAGACGCAAAACCGTGCACTAACACCTATAACCCTCCCTAATATTAATCCCTACTTATAAACTCTTTCCTCTCTCAATTTCAAAGATCATACAAGGTTATATTGATGTTTATGTCGGGTTTGACTTTCAAAGTCAAACTTATGTAGTTTTTACACTTTAACTAACTTACTAACTCTTGTTAGTACTTGAAGTATATGGCACAACATATATATATATATATATACTATATTAAAATGTATATAGGGAAATGTCATTTCACAAAAACTCTTAAAGTTAAGAGTTTACAAGTTATAAGGCATACATTACAACTCCTTCCCCCTCCCTGCCTGATCTCAAAAATCAAAATTCAAATACAGCCCGCCCATATCCTTTCTAATTACACACACTTACAAGAAATAGAGAGAGAGAGAGAGAGAGAGAGAGAGAGAGAGAGAGAGAGAGAGAGAGAAAAGAAGCCCGCTCATATCCTTCTCCATCGTCGATCCTTCCGCCACCAAATTCAACAACCTGCTTCACGATTTAGGGTTTGACGTATAAACCCTAGAAGTTCATTGACCAGTTGATTTATGTATCTGCCATCATCCTCGGTGAAAAAGATGTGTTTGATAATGATGTGAAGAAGCTACTTGATGCTCCATAGCCAAGGTATCGACAGTCTGACCTTAAATTCCCTTTATTTGGTTCATTTTCTGTCAATTACTAATATCATTTCCGATGCACTTGTAATATTGTTTGTTTTGTTTCAGATGGTGTCCTTGGTAGTTTCAGTTCAGATAATTAGCTAATGGATGGGGTCTTATACGATTTCTGACTGTAACTGTAGTTACTGTACCGGCAATCTTTGTACTCTCCCGTTGTCTTGGGATATTAGGGTAATAGCTTTTCCCCAAACTTGATTTGTGTTTACTTAAATTAGGTTCTTTTCCCTATGTTTTGCTACACAGATGTCACATTTGCAAAGGTAAAACAAGAAACTAATCTTGTTATATTCCATGTGTATAATTTAAAATTCAATATTGTTGAATGTTTACATTTGTTTGAAAATGGTGGCCTTCAATAGAACAAACAAAGGACAGTGTTATCATGTTGCTTTCCATGCTTGTGCACCAATTATTACAATGGACGGGTTGCATCAGCTGCACATACTCATATGCTTTTTAGCAGTGTACACGCATACGCTGCTACTGCAATGGCTCTCGGAAGATTAAAGGTTCATTACATTTTGTCCGTCACTTTTTGGTTCATTTTATAAACAATTAATGACTTACTTATGATTATAAAAATAGTCTTAATGTGACATGTGTCCCTTTAATTTGTAGAGCCAGTGGTAATTTTATTGACTTCTTACATGTTTTTCTGTTTGAAATTGCAAGTGTAAAAGTTTGGAAGAAGTTAAAGATGCAAATAATGATTTGAGTATATAGTTGGTTCCTGTTGATTATGCATCGTTGGATGAGAATATCGCTACACAAAGGCTGAGGTATGCACATGTAATATTATTTTTTTGTATTTTTTATCAATCATTAAAAAATGTGATCTTTATGTAAGTCGAAAAAGCATTTTTTTGGGTGGCTTTGAATTTCAAATGCATTGAATTGGTCAAACAGGCTGAAAACAGCCAAATGTATGTTTTTAATGCATACAACCTTCTAAATCGTCTTGTTTAGATGATTTAGATAAGGCTTGTAAAGGAACCGAACAAACACGGATGAGGCATGTTCTTATTTGTTCGTTTAACTTTGACTGACAAATGAGCGAACAAGAACAAGTAAACGAATAAGGTTTCCTTGTTCGTGTTCTTTCCTTAACAGCATTAATGAACGGCTCACGAACGTAAATGAGCGAACTTAATTGAACGTAGACGAACATAACTGAGCTAAAACCAAGTAAAAGTAATATGAAGTACCATTTGCTGTGCCTAATAACTGATAAAAGTAGACTAAGTTGTAATGGGCCCAAAAATTTTAAATGAAAATATTAGCGAACATAAACTAACGAACATAAACAAACGGACACACACACGTTTAAACAAACGAACAAGACATGTGTATATGTTCGTTTATTTAACTAAATGAAACAATTTGGTTTATTGTGACATTAACAGATCCAATAGCTAAAATTTTTTTTATCTACTTATTGTACAAAGTACGAACCGTCACATAACCGTGTCTTTTCATAAACATGCAAGTGAACGCAGGCTGCGGTCTCACAACTCAAGTATATGTTCATGTTCTCATTAACCCATTTGTTTGTATTACCGCATGATTATCTTATTAAAAACATTTGAACTTTGTAGGGCCCGTACAAGATCATCAGATGAATCAACTCCCAATTCAGCACTTTGGTCATTGGACCGACAAACAGTACTGTTTTTTGTTAGTGGTTTGGTATGCATATTCTGTTTCATAATCCTAATTATTTGGTTATTATCTAAGATAAACAAGTTTTAACTAATAACTATCAATAGTACTTCCATATGTAAAAGTTTTTTAAATGGTTTTTTTCCTGTAGGTACTTCTTATGGTTGTGCCTACTATTTTGCCCGTCGTGCCTAAAAGTCTTTCTTATCAGGCGCATAGGATGTCATTTATGAGCACTATGTGTTCATCGATATATTACATCTAATATCTACACTTGGTAATCATTCAATTTTATTTTCGAGTTATTATTTTTTCATGATGTTGGTGCTAATAATGTTTGCAGAAACCAAGGGAATGGAACTTGCATAGTGTGGTTTCAGTCTTCAAACCTCAACCTAGATGTTAGTAGCTCTTAATTTTATTTATTCATGATCTTAAGTTTTTTGATTTTACAAACTTCATATTCCCAAATTTAAATATTCTTGCAGTTGCTTTGCTGCCCATATAATGTCATTTTAGTATCACCAGTTGATGAAGCTGCAATTCAGGTTTCTTTTCCATCTTAACTACAGAAATCAAATAAATGAAAAATAGGAAAGGTTCTTCCTTTTTTTATAATGCTTTATTTGATAAGAATTTCTGGTTTTATTTGAGCTTACAATGACTTCAAAAGTCAAAACTCCGAGTTCCATGACCGATTCGACTCCGAGTTATTATCCTTGACGGATTCCAATATGTGGTTTTCCGTTTCAAAAAGCAGTTTCAGACCCGAACCGGTTTCACCCAAACCAGTTTTGACCTTTGTTGACTGAAGCTGGTTTGAGGAAATTTTTATTAAAGCTAACCAGAGGTAGGAAATTTTTATGACAATCGATTAGTTTGTTTTGTTTTTATTTTTTTTTTCAATTAATATGCAGACCATTTGGACATATATAGTGGGATGAGATTGTGACTGCAGTTGTCATCCGGGCAGAACTTCAGATGGAGAGACACTCTAAGTAGTTTTATTGGATGGTACGTGTCTTTTAAAAGTATGATAATTTGAGTTTTTTTTTTTTTTAATTTGGTTCTAACGTTAAACAAGCTTGCTCTGTTTGTGAACGAGTCGATTTTGAGTGTGTTTTTTAAGCTTTTTTGGAGTAAGTTTTTAAAATGATACAGTAAGTAGAAACCTCATGAACCAAACTTACTACCAAAATATTCTGGGTCGGGTAGAAACTGGATCCGGGTATGATCTGGTTTGGTCAACAAAGTCAACCGAGTCAGGTAGGAACCGAATCCGGGTATAGTCTGGTGTCTGGCCAGTTCTGGTTTTTTTAACCCGTAGAGGTGGAATCGTTTTGTACCTGCAGCTCGAGTAGGGGGCGGGTCCGTTTCGGGTGTGTCGGATCGAGTCTGGTACTGGGTTTTTTGCACAAATTTACCAACATTAACATACATATTGTACAGGCTCAAGGTGCCATTTATGGAAATGACATTAATGTCCTTACGAATGATGTGATGAGAAAGATGCTATGAATTTGTAGCTCCCAACTAACCAGAGGCAGATGAAAGTCATGAGACCACGTGATGATTATCTAACATTGAATATTTTCTCAACAACCATGCTACTACTAGAATAGAGGACTTGCCCATGGATATAGCAGCATTGGTTGACTTAAATTATTTGCTTTATTATAAGCAAATTTCTCTTTTTTTTTTGTTTTACATGTTCTCCCTGTTTGTTATTTACTGGTACCTAATTGTCGTTATACCATGTTCTCCCTGTTTATGACAGTTTTTTGTCAGATCCTTTATACTTAGTGATCAAAACAGTTTTAGATAAGCTTCTTAGTTTGACTCCAAATCGTCTAGCATGCTCTTCTCAAATGACCCGTTAAAATTGTTTGAATCAGAATGGAATGCTCCTGGTATGCAATCTGAACATAAAATGTAACTTGGTGAAACAAACTGTGGCCCGAAATCAGACCCGTAATTAGCTGCGAACTGCTGAAAACAATCCAAATCTGAACCCATCTCTAGAAGCAAATAACTTGTGTTTATGACCAAAATAACCTTTTTACAGCAAAATATGAATTATGACCTCTTTATTTGCATTGTTGAATCTATAAGATTGATAACTCTGTACAATTTTATATACATGTACTGATGTACATGCCAACCCATGTGCATAAATTTGCAATAACCATTATATAATATTAAACTCATACCAATAATAAATAAAACAAGATATCATTTCAAGAAGAAATGTATACCCTATGAGATCGTTTTTTTTAAATTAGTACGTTTACGATATAAATAAGTTTGTTATTTTTCATCTTATACTTAAGTTTGTTAATTTTTTAAGTAAGATGTGTAAGGCTCATGATATAAATAAACCACTCTAATGATACGAGTAAAAAAACTAATAAAAGTGCTATTAAGTATATCAAGAGATGAACGATAAACTAACATAAATTGAGTATCGTGTTGTAAATTGTCATTGCCGCTGCCGCCGCATCGCGCGGGTTTCTTGCTAGTATATATATATATAATATACACCCCTTGTTACCTTTGGTAGTTACTTTTCCGGCCCCGGTTGGTTAAGTTTCAGGCCTCGTAAGGCAAGGCTTCATGGAGGATTTCGTGTTCTTTATATATATATATATAAAACTTATATAACTTATTTATACATACTAACCATGTCTAACTTCTGCTCATTTTAGTTTGTTTTTCATATTTACAAGTTCGATGGTTAAGGGTTCTAAGAGTCTAGCCTCGGTTTAAACCGTAAATAGCTCTAGACCATAAACCGAACTTTGTTTACTAGTTGTTGTTAAATAATTGTTTAAACATTCTTTATGTTAGATTTAAGTTTCCAAAATCATTTTTATAAGTTCTATGGTTATGGGTTTGTAGATTCTAAACTCGGTCTTAACCCGAAATTAGATTCGAACCGTAAACCGAACTTTCGTTTAAAGACTTTATTGTTAACTTTTTGGTTGTAAAACGTAAGTTTCATCATTTATAAATTATTATAAAAGTTCTTTGATATTCGGGCATGTAGAAACCATCTACGAACTTATTGTGAGATGAAAACCGAACTAAACTGAACTAAACCGATTTTCACTCGCTTAAGACACACAAGTGTGTTTTTAGCTATCAAGACTTGTATATTTATTTAAAAATACTTTACAAACTGATTTTAAATATTTTATTAAAGTACTTGGAATGTTGAACCCAACTTGATCTTATAACAAAGTTTGGACCGACAAAACCGAACACATCGCTTAACGTACGTTGTTAGTTCTAAAACAATAGAACTACATACTTGGTTAAGTGTTAATATATTTTTATGAGTTATCTCATAACATTTAATATTTTGGAAAGTTGACTTTGGGTTTGACCAATTATCAAGACCCGAACCAACAACCCGAACACTCGTTACAAAACCCGTTTTAGTATCTATATTCCAAAGGGACTTGCATTCTTGCATTTTTACCCGCCTCATTACTTAACATAGGTTGAGTAAATATTAAGGTTAGATACTTTAACCCTGTTTCGAGCAAACTTACATTTTTAAAAGATTATTTCTATAATTTCTTAAATAGTTATATTTTAAAACCTTTAACTTTAATTTTTTACATTTCTTATCTTTTATTTTAATGCTTTCCCAAAACAACCATTCTAATTCAAGGCTTTTATTTTATTTTATTTTAGGCTTTGCTCGTTAGACCCGTCCTTCCGTTTACCCGACTTTTACCGACCAAGTTTTATACTTGAATGTGAGTACTTTCATACCCCGTTTTCCATCTTTCGATTTGGGGGGTGACATTTCATACTTATTCAAAATAAATGCTTTATACTTGAGTCTTAAACCACAAACTTTTATTGTATACTTTACTTTAATAAATGCTCGATTTGGTGTTCTATGCTTACATGCTTATATGCAAATGTGTTTACCGCTTTTGGGGAGTTGATTCATAAATTCGTGAACTATCTGGTATTCTCTTATAGCACGGTGCCGTTAATGTATTCTTATTAACGCCTCATGAAATCCGAATCTATTTGGTATTCTCTTATAGACGGTGCCGCTAATGTATTCTTATTAGCGACCTCATTTTATCCAAATAAATGCTATTATTTATGGTTTCGTATACAAGTTGTGGCATTTCTTATTTTATACATATTGTTCAAAAACTATGAATTGCTCACCAACCTTTGTGTTGATAAACTTTATTTTATGAAATGGTACATGTTTGCATTTAAGTTGATTCGGGATTGTGAAGAAAACGCTATCAAAGACCATTAGAATTTTAGTAAAAATGAACAATATATTATTTGCTAACTTTTGTTATGATTATTGTATGAATATTGTTATGTGACATTTTGATGTTGTGAAATTAAATGAGTTATTAAATATTGTCGCTTTAAACAGTGTCATGCGCGCATGGGCAATCGTTACACCTCGGCATGTTCCACCGCCTTTGGTCGGGGTGTGACAGATTGGTATCAGATCCTTGACAATAGGATAGGTGGTTAGACGTAACGACCTAGTGTTGTTATGCTTTAGGGTCCTATACGTGCGCTTATACGTGTTTACTCTATTTGATTGTTCATTTCGCATGTTTATTTATAAACTTGTTTAAAATTCACCAATATCATAAATGTTCACATACACACACTTTCATAGTATTTCCAAGGTATCCTTACCTTAAAACGCAAAAGTTAGACTTTTATTGTGTTTTATGGATTACAAGACTAACTTGGATCCCGTTGTTTCAAATCCCTTAACGGTTGCGTTTATATCGGGTTTGTAGCCATCATAGGAAAAGAGACATTATAAAACGACCATTTGACGAAAAGATTCCAAGAATCGAAGGTGATTTACTTACCTGGAATTGTTGAATTATAGTGCTCGTTTTCTAGGCCAACGAACCGTGTTATATATGTCAATACTTTAAGTAGTTGAATGTGAGCGTTCTGGTCGCCATCCTAATTTTCGGTGTTAAAATATTAGAGCCACGGTGATACGTGGACTAGTGTTTTGAAATGACGTTGTATCTCGATTTGTTATTGGGTTATTATCGTTATTTGAGTCGAAAACATGAAAAATACGCGGTGGTACATGCATATTTTTAGACTCCAACGTGGTGTTTTATAAAAATATTTTTAGTGTCGTAATAACAAATCATGGTGGTTCATGTACGACTTTCTGACACTATCAAAATCTCAAAATCTCAAATTTTC
>NW_027502868.1:0-47229 GCF_021521415.1 Bidens hawaiensis
TATAGTTGCAAAGAATAATCAAAGGTAGAAAGCACACTCAGGATTCACTCAAAAGATTTCTATTTATATAACATTCATCATACAAAGTGGATAATCGATTTAGGGTTTTCTATGAATCTTAGGACAGCCGTCACTTTCAAGAAATATTCTTTCTTATCCGAAAAGTGTAAAGGCTTATCTCTCTCTCTCTGCCCGTCCCCTGGCGGCGTGCCCTAAACATTCTATTTATAGGCCTGCCAACCTAGGACAGCTGTCATTCCTTCTAGAAACCCTAAATACAATCATACATACTCAAATTACATATTCAAAATAAACTAAGTGTAAAACAAGTCTTCCGGGGAGGCTTTGCATCAGTCTTGTCTTTCCGAGTATGCTCGGCCATCCTTCATAACTTGGTAACATAGAAGTGTGCTCGGGTTCAATTTTCGGGTAGACTTTACTTAAAGAGTATTTCACCAAGTAAAATACTCACCGAGTACACTTCAGTCTTCTTGACTTTGCCAGACTTAGCCCGACAACTTCTTACGAGCAACCTTGTTCTTCAATGATCCATTTCAGCTCTTTGCTATAAAATAACTTATTAGCAAAGTGTACTCGGGAGTATTGTTCCTTGCTTGAGCTGAACCTTGCCTGATATTACTTAGAGATATTCCTTTAGATCATCAAGCATACTTGGACCATACTTATTAATGAATACCTTGCCCGGTCTTCCAATTTCTTGGCTTCTTGGACTTGGATAACCAAACCTTACTCGGAAGAGTAATATACTTGGCTCTGAAGAACAGACTTGCTTGATAAAGTGAACATTACCCGGATTTACATAAACTCGTGAACCTTACTCGGCAATGAACTAATTTGCAAACCCTGCTCGGATATCCACTTAAGAAGACTACTTGAAGTAAACCTTGCCCGGTAGGCAAAATATCGTACTCGGCCAAATAAAAGCTTGCTCGGATGTCTAAGGTGTGCCCGGATCCATTACTTAACGAATTCAGAGGAGGTTGAGAAGATTCCAATCTTCCATGTACTTCATTTAGGTCAAATCTTTGACTCAACAATCTCCCCCTTAGGTCAATTTCTTGACCCAACAGCAATGATCACACATAGTAAATTGACATGTGGCCATTTTCTACCATTTAGCCACACTTATTGGAGAGGCTTCTTGATGGCCAGCAACTAATGTCTGTACCCTTTAGCCACACTTATTACCACATAAGGCCACTAAAAATTGTGTGCGGCCATATCATATCCACGGTGTCGCGACCTTTGGCCACATATGACCTTAACCAAATGTGTGTGGCTAAAGGCCTACGGCCATACTTTTTTTCGTGTGGCTGAAGGTAAATATTCACGTAGTGTCTACAATGGTTTCTTTGCTACAAATTGACTTGAAAAAAAATAAAGCCTGATTATAGCATTTATCATTGGTTTTGGCATGATGAACCGTATTGAAAGGGGCAGAAACTGTTGCATAAGCATGTGATAATCATGTGATTTAAGGCCTTGTAACTTCCTTTCTTTAAGATTCACCAAACTAGAGAAGTTAGAACAATACCCTAGTGGAGCCTTCAGTTTATACAGTGTTTAAAGAAACATGTCTTTTTCTTGCGCTGATAATGTGAAGCATGCTGCAGGCAGTTCTGTATTGTTGCCTTTTGCTTTCGGTTGCAACTCCTTTTTAATCCCTAAAAACTCCAAATCCTTTCTAGCTGCCAATCCGTCTTTTGTCCTACCGGGACTGTTCGGCAACGTCCCGACAATACTTTCTGCCACATTCTTTTCAACATGCATCAAATCAATACAATGTTGGAAAGGTAAATACTTCCAATAGTTGAGTCGTTGGTACCATATGTTGAACTTCTTCCAATATGGCTGCGGCGTTGTGTTATCCCTTTTCCTCTTACTCCCAGTTAGGGATTCAGATCCCTTTCCCCATTCATTGTTAATGTTTTTGACCTCGTCGTATATCTCTTCCCCTGTTATAGGCTCTTTAGCGATTCTCATCTCCTCTTTTCCGTTGAACGTCTTTGTTTGTTTTCTGAAAGGGTGGTCATGTGATAAATACCTTCTGTGGGTAGAATAACTCTACTTCTTTGTGTGAAAAAGTCGAACAAACTGAGTGTCGCCCCGACACACCACACAACCTTTGAATCCACTGTAAGGGCAACCACATAGTGTACCAAGAGCAGGGTAATCATTAATAGTCCATAACACAACTGCACGTAGTGTAAACATTTCTTGTTTATATGCATCATATGTTGGCTCCCCGACTTCAAATAAAGATGCTAGATCGTCAATTAAAGGATATAAAAACACATCAATATTGCTTCCTGGCACTCTGGATATTAATAAGGAAAGCATGATGAATTTTCTTTTCATACACATCCAAGGTGGAAGGTTGTAAATGACTGCTAAAACCGGCCAGACACTGTGGTTTCTGTTGCCTCTATGTACGTCGCCGTTCCAGAAGTATTACAATAACAACACGCTTATCAAACGCATTAATACATAAGAAGATTCAAACAAATTCTTACATTTTAAGATTAAGTAAACCTAAAACGCTAAAAATATCATAAAGTAACACCTGTTCCATCTTCATTCTGAGACCTATCGTGCTTTTGCTTCGTCCTTGGTTCCGTTCCAGAAGTAGATGAGTTATGGTTCTTCATTTTGGTTCAGTTCCAGAATAATTAAACCACTCAAGCTTGTGCTTGTGCTTTTGCTTCACAGTAGAAACGAATCATCGACGGTTTTTAGGAATATTGTTTTACGAGGTTGAATTTTGGGAATACTTATCGCCGTTCCAGAAGTAGATGAGTGACTTGCGAGGGTAATTATTTGACCCTTTTAAAAGAAGGCGCGTGCTTTAAAAATTTTAATCGTACGGTTAGTATTGTATAGTAGCAAATATATATATATATGTATATATATAATATTAGTGGGTGGTGGTGGGTTCAGGTGATCATGATGGTGGTGGATGGTGGCGGAGGTCGGTGGTGGTGGTGGTGGTGGGTGGGCGGTGGCGGTGGTGGTTGGTAGTGGGTGGTGGTGGTGGATGGGTATAAATAAATGTATATATATATATATATATTTATATATAATATTAGTGGGTGGTGGTGGTGTGGTGGGTGGTTGTGGTGGGTGGTGGTGGAGTGTGGTTAGTGGTTGGTGCTTGGGGTCGTTGTGGTGAATGTGGGCGAGGGATGGTGGTAGTAGGTGGTGTGTAGTATGATTGCGGATATGTAATACATGTGACAATGACGGTGCTATCCCGTATGATGACCATGATGATTGGCCCAATCATGACGAGACGATGCTAATATAACTACCTGGGTTGGTGGTGGTTATCATATTGATGCTGCTAACCTATATATACGGTTTGCTTACGCCAACCCATACGATGGCGACTGTAGCTCGTACGACGAGCATGACGTCTATGATGATGATCACATATATATTTGATGAGGACCAATTATATGTACCTATATGACAATACGCCACACAGGCGCGCACGCGCACACACACACACATACATATATATATATATGTTGATGATGATGGTGACACCGATGTTTAATGACATGTAACCCGTATGATCGACGACGACCATGATAACGTATATGATGGTCATACTGATGGTAGCATGTACGACTGATGATGTCGTTTGATGACGACAACAATTCATAAGATGGTGCCGACAGTGATCGCTAATATTGGGCGTTTTCTTTACGATAACCCATACGATGCTGATGATGACGCTGATGATGATGATGGAAATCGGATGATAATGATGACGCTGATGATGATGATGGAGATGTGTGACGATGATGACGACACTGATAGCGAGATATATTTTACCTGTATGATCAACGCCGACTGCATCCCGTACATGGAAATCGGATGATGATGATGACGCTGATGATGATGATGATGATGATGGAGATGTGTGACGATGATGACGACACTGATAGCGAGATATATTTTACCTGTATGATCAATGCCGACTACGATAGCCTATACAATGACCACGTTGATTATCCGCACGTCTGATGATGATGCCGTTTCATGGTGACGGTAATCAATGATTATGATGATGATAACCACTGTAATACATGATAACAATGATAACTTTATGATTTTGATCATCATCATAACACATATGGTGATGATGATAACCTAGAAGATGATAATGATACAAAACTACATATGATAATGATAACACTAGAATGTTATGAGACTCTCTATTACGAAGTTGTAAATCTTATCCAGGAAATCTTACTAACGGTTAAGATAATACTTCAATAATGGATAAAATTTTAAATTTATTTAAAAAATACGATTTATTAAACGAACTCAACTTTTAACAAAATTTAATACCGGAATGTTAGTAAAAAAAACTAAAAGTAAATGATTTTGTACTATTTTTAAAAAGTTATAAAACAAAAACTAAAATATATATATATAATTAAACTAGTAGGTACCCGCACGATGCGACGAGGCCAATTTACAACATAATTTTTCTATTGTACTATGTGCTCGTATAAACACTTTATAATCTAGTTTTTCTATTGTAGTCATATTAATGCTATTATACTTGGATAATCTACAAAATAATGTGTAAATAAACATTAACTTTACAGTGATATTTAATTAACTAAATGTAAAATATCTATTTTTACAGAGAACTTGTCTAAGAAATAGTTCAGCAATGCATACCCATTGCTAAAAGGAGAGAACGCACTATGGTTTACTCTTCAATGAAAAAGTTCCCTCTTTTGAGTCCAATTGATGTTCGGGTTCCAACTAAACCAAGCCCCCTTTATTTCCAATTACCTATAATGGCAAGATCATACACTTCATGGCTCTTGCTGCTTTCAAGTGCCTTTTCCTGCATGGGTTAAACTACTAAAAAATCATAAAATGCTTAAGCTTACTTCCTTCCCGCCCATATTTTCTTGAACCCTTCGGACATAAATCCCATCTACAAACGACATTTTCAAGGCTTTGAATGCAACTTCTTCTCGAGTAACAGGAACGGGATATGAGCATTGCAGGTCAACGTCATCTATTGATGTCTTTTGACCATAATGCACACCAAAACCATCATGCAAACTTCTCCTTGCAGCTTTGTCTCTTAGGTATAACACCTATGATAACAACACGACCTGCGATTAGACATTAAGAAAACACGAAAAAGCACACACAAAAAAAAGCCTTTTTAGTCGCTACAAACTTTACTCAGTTGGAGTTTGGAATATATTATGACCCGTTAAAAAACTCACCTTTTCGGTTAAACTACATAGAAATACTCAACTGCCAACCAGAAAGTAACACCAAACAGTTTTAGAATATGTAAATTAAAGTCATTCGTAAGGGCAAATTGGTTAACTCTCAACGTGAAATATACCAAACAATTTCTAGTACGTAATCTACTAGAAATTAGATTAATAACTATTTTGAGTTAACAAATAGTATTAGCATATATAGATTAACAAATATTTTGAGTTAACATTATTAATGTTGAAGTATTTCAAGAGTGAATGCCATACCTTGTTCGATTTTGTCTTCTAATCGGCTCAGTTTTTTGGTTTTCGTTAATAGCAGAACCTGAACTGAACAAAAAATCAACTTTTTTATAAAAGTAAAACCAAATTGTTAGATTTTTTAGTTTGTTTCATTATTTCCATTTAGTTCGGTTTGGTTTTAAGTATTAACGGTTCTGTCTTACTGTTTAAAAAATCAAAGAAAGTTACTAAATACTAACGGGTCAGCTCACGAATTAATCAAAAAATCAAAACCGGATATGGAACATACTAATCATCTATGAAACTAAAAAAAATATTTGGTCAGCCCAGCTGTTTTGACTTTTGCAATTTACAAAACTAAATTTGAAAATTGTGATATATTGAAAACAACGTTTGTATCTACACTTTTCAAGTTTTGGGTATCTTACCACTGTCCAGATGTTGCATTGCAATATTGTCCTCAGGAGTCAAGAGGGATCATAATAATAATAACCCAAACTTCTTAGTATTACCAGCAAAACAAATATTAGAGTTCGTCAAACAAAATAACATACAGATCCTTTGTACACAAAGAGGCAATCATAAAAATACATATCGGGAGACTCGTCAAAACCATAGTTGTTTTGTGTACGCCCGATACTACAGCTGAAAACAAAACTGATGTGTTGTAATATGACAAATTAATAATATGAAAAGTATACAAACTGTATAAAAAGCAAAAAAAAAAAAAATCAACGCATCCAGTAGAATGCATATATTAATACCATTCGATGGATAGCAACAGTGTATTCATCAACATTTTCTGTAAAAGATTGTCACACGAAACCAACTGGTCTAGTAGTAACCCGCGTGATGCGGCGGCGACGATAATATACAGCGTGGCACCACGATATTCCTGTTCGGGCTAATGATACCAACATTAGAACATCAATGACTAATTAAATGGGTCAAATATAGCAATTAAATATGAAACAGATCAACATATATGGACTTTATGAAATGGGTCAAACCTCATTAACCTTTTTATTTTGTTATATCAAAAGCTTATGCTTTATTAATACTAATAAACAATTCTATTATTTATTAATTCTATTATTATTTTGTTATATCAAAAACCATTGCAGGTCCCACGGATGGCGCCAATGTCGAAGCATGAAATGAATCTGACCTGATCCATGACGATGTTTCCACGGATTTTTGAGATGAACGAACCACGTCTTGATCTTCTTCTTCAGCTGCTTGAGACCTGCAATGGTTTTTCGGGGGTGTGGAGGTGACTGCTAAGAAATCCTGAGGATCTCTTGTTTACAGACACAAAAAAGTGGTGGTGGCTCTTATTGAGCATGACCCTTTTAATAAGGAGGTGGAGACCTCCTTATATAGAGAGTCTCATGGCCACCATCATGGTACCCTAATGGGCCTAGCCCAGTTAGGGTTACCTCCACAAAACCCCCTCAGCCCAATAACATTGTATTAGTCCATATAATAAAATAAGCCAAACATAATAAATTTAGGTTCGTAAAACCGGGTTTAGTACCATACCCCTACAACTACCTATTGTTATTTATACTATCTGGATGTCACATGTTGAGTTCCTGGCATTTGTGTTGCCCTGCCTTTTCCGGTGGGATTCTGGTTGTGTAATCTACAACAATTTCAACCTAATCAATGGATTTAAGGTGATTACTATTCAACTTGATTTGATTCTGTGTTTAACCTAATAAATTGTTCTCGGTGATTGTTTTAATACTAATGATTATCGTAAATAGGTGGTGCACGACCACTGTTGACCTGGCTGACTTCTCCAAACACAATCCTGGTTTGTCTTGTTACAATTTCAATTCAATGATACTCATCGGTTCCTTAAGTGCATATTGGTTGTGTTTTGCATTATATGAAAATGCTGGTTTTATGTTTTCAAATAAGATAATTTCGCATTATCCATTATATTCAAAATTGTGTCATAGAAGCGGTTGGTAGTTTTAACTGTGGCATATTTTTTTTCTTTGTTATTTTGTTACAGTCGGTAAGCGAGCCGTAGTCTTATTTTCACTCTTTATTCATACTTGAATGTTAATAAAAAATATTATCTCGCCTAACGGTGTGACCAAACTTGAATGTCTTTGCAGATGATGCATTATTTCAGACACTATAAGCTTTAGCTTCATCGCCAGTCTCTTATATTCTGGCTGGTATGCTATAAAGTTCATGTTAATAGCTTTTATGTAGGGTCTTAATAGTTGTATGTACTCAAAATACTCGTCATATTTGTTTCTAATAACAATCGGTGACTTGATTTATATAAAATATAATCATCAAATATTATTATTCGAGTACTAATCTAATTAATTTATTATAATGATATATGAAGTAGGTTTGTTTAAGACCAATTAGTCTTTTTGTCAAATAAATTTTTAGAATTTGGCCAGTCCAAAGAGCACGCAACATGCTGTTTTTGATGGTTCAAGATGTAGTTAAAATTTGCCTAAACAGGTGATAACGGCTCCTCCTAGACAACTTGGAAGTGTTATGCACCTTAGTGAGGCCCTTGCCCGAAATCACTTTTCAGTTAAAGGTTGAAAAGAAAGATGTTGTGGAGGCTTTAGGATTTTAGAAGTTGCCTTACAGCAGTCTGTAGCAGCTACTGCCACTGGTAAACAAGATAAAGAACATAGTGTTGGTTAGTTACGTGAAAAATATATTTTTTGTGCAGGGACTATTGACCCCGGTAACTAGCGAAAGAATGAAATAGGACAATTTGGTTGCGTTGACTCGCAACATTATTATGGAACGATGTAAATTCTCTTAACTAATGCGTTTTCCAAGTTTTGTAAAGAAAATTACTTGCGATCTTTTTCCATGTAGAAGTAAGTAGTTGTTGAAGTACCGTTGTTCAAGGATAGAATTACCAATCAGCGGTGGGAACTTACCTAAGAAGTTTGGGTAAATTTTATCTTCATCATAGTATCATTATTATATGAATAAATCATGAAAATTAATACAATCACAGTTTTGGTTTTATGTGTTTAATGTTATCGTATGACAGGTTTTGATGGAACCCGAAACGTCACATGGATCGGCTTTCATATCTGAAGTACAACCTCACATATTATGAATGTAGAAAAGAGTAAGTGGTTCACCTATAAAATTGGGGTTCTAAGCAAAATGGGTTTTAGGTCCAATCGGGTCAGTTAAAAAACCTCCATCAGGTCAATATGGGGTTCTAACAAATATAAGTTTGGGTCAAAACGGGTAATCTAAAAAAATATCAGTTTGGTTCAGGTACAAATGGCTTTTAGCTAAATAATAGTCGGGTTGCGAATAGTGGTTTTAAGTGCAAAATGGGCAGTCTACTGAAAGGAGAGTTGAATAGTGTCCAAGGTAATTTAGGTATATTGGAAAGTATTGTGGTTATTTGTTGTCTGGTCATTCATGGTTTAATGATACTATGACGAGGATAAAATTTACCAAATCTTCTTATGTAAGTTCCTATAGCAGATGAATAATGGTAATTCTATCCTTGAACGATGGAACTCGTAACGCCACATGGATTAGCTTTTATATCTGAAGTACGACCTCGCATATTATGAATGTAGAAAAGAGTAAGTGGTTCACCTATAAAATTGGGGTTCTAAGCAAAATGGGTTTTAGATCCAAGCGGGCTAGTTAGAAAACCTACATTTGGTTCTGGTTAACACAGGTTCTGATCAATATGTGGTTCTAACAAAAATCAGTTTGGGGACAAAACGGGTCATCTGAAAAATCAATAGTTTGGTTCGGTCCAAATTGATTTTAGCCAAATAATAGTCGGGTTGAGAATAGTGGTTTTAAGGGCAAAATGGCCAGTCTACTAAAAAGAAAGTTGAATAATGCTCAAGGGTATTTTAGGTATATTGGAAAGTATTATGGTTATTGTTGTCTGGTCATTCATGGTTTTTTATTTGTTGAGTTTAACATGTCAAATTTGCATTTTCTTTCTAGAATCAAAAGTGATTTTGGTCAAGTCTGACTTTTTTCGTATTGTTATTTAGGGTCAATGTCGGTACCTGGTGGTTGTTTCTGTTATCACCATTATCATAATTGTTGTCAACGTTGAGGTATCCTGCCTATAATACATTCTTGAATTGCATTTGTGTGAATTGCTAATCATGAATGTACATCTTTTGATACTTATAGATTGTTAGCCCTCACAACAAAGACATCAGAGACTTGACATTCCATGGATACCTCCTCATGCTCTATCTGCAAGTATGTTATTGTATTTAAGGTCATTTTGATGACTGTATATGTATTCATTTTTATGTTTATTTAAAGTCGGTTTTCATGTAAATGGTTAGTTTCTCATCATTGAACATTGTATCATGTTGAGTTTGTGACACCTAAACGACTAAAAGCCTAAGCCACCATTCTTATAGTAGAGCGGGAGTTCAAAAGTTTCCATATGGGTATATCAAATTTGTTGATTGTTAATATTTCATGCAATTATGTAAGTGAAAACAAACTTATCTAATGTTACTAACAAAACTAATTGGTTAGGTTAACATTAATGAACCGAAACGCTACCAACCGAATTCGTGTTGCGTTCCCGCCACAACGCGCGGGCTCTTCTACTAATTTGTTTAATGGTGTAAATTATTCATTTGTAGGGCTGACAGTTTATACAAGAGACATGAATACACGACACGTATCTACACGACTTTAATAGGTAACAGGTAAGGCCTTAACAGGTTTCGTGTACTAAACAGGTAGACACGAAATTACTTGTTAATTTTCGTGTTTAAACGGGTATAATACCTGTTTACCTGTTAGGTACCTGGTTATTTTTAAAATTATATATATATATATATATATATATATATAATATAGTTATATTATAACCCATTACCCATTTATGATTTATCCCTAACCCTAAAAACTTTATCAGCCGTCGCCTCTCTCAGACTCTCATCATCCATCGGTCCATCCTCCCACATGATGCCTTCCATCCCATCCGTCGCCGGCGATTCTCTCTTCGACCATCATCGACGTCGGCCATACTCTCTCCGGCCTTACTCTCTTCAGCCATAAACCTCTCGCCAGCCATACTCTCTTCAGCTAAACATTAATACTTTGTAAGTTTTGTTTTGTTGCAAACTTGCAATTCATCTCATAAATACTAAATTTCATCTTCAGTTGACCATTAATTGATATTATTGTTGTCTCAAAGAGTTTGTCAATTTGTATAAAAATGGAAAATTGATTTAGATATTGTTATCCTTCTTTTACTCTTTTAGTTGGATAAACTGGTACTGTTTGTTGTATAAGGCGGGTCATACATGGAAGAACTTTGATTTTCTGTAGTTGTAATGTGGCCAATGTGATGATATGAAAAGTAGTATGTGCTTTATGAGACTTGCTGAGTTTATTTTGTTTAATAATATGGGACTTGCTGAGTTTATTTTGTTTTGTACAAAATTATTATGTATTTATGTGAATTATACTATTATAGGGCTGTTTTAGTTAGTTATTTCACTTATTTGGTTTTGAACTTTTGATTGCTCACATTTGTTAGTATTTACTATTTAGGTAATTATGAGTAACCCACAAAAGAATGTGGAAAAGGCGAAGGATAAGAAAGCCAAAACAACGGTATGTTTGTTGATTCAACTATACTTATTTTTGTTAAAGTTTGGTTTTATTTTTGTGTAACTTTGTATTTATTACTTTATTCATTCTAGACGGAGAGTGATTCTATCAAAGTTGATTTAGAAGATAACTTTTTGTAATGTCCATCTTTGCTTGATTTGTTATATGTTTTGTACATGATATTATATTAATTTTATAATGTATATGTTCGTTTCTACTTTGTAGGCTCTAACAAAGTTAGCGTGGAAGAGGTCACTAAAGATATAATGTCACTTGACATTAGTTGTGAATCAAATGCTTCAAATTCGGTAAACAATCCTAAGGTACCAACTCCAAATGCTTCAAGTAGTGTTGCTCGCTAAAAACAATAAACAATCTTAAGGTACCTCTCTCTAAAACTTTCTAATAATGTTACTTGATAAAACTGTATGAATATGTCCAATTGTTCAATGATTAATATGACTAATTGACTATACTTATTTTGTGTGTAGGTTTTATTGTTTGGAATTGAAGATCTGAGAAGAAAGACCAATTGGAACTTGGAAGTTTGAAACTTGATATTGTTTTCAATATATGTTTTGATTAGAATTCTCTATGTTTTTGTCTTAAATTTGTTAAGGAGCATGGATTTATGTTTTATTTTAAGACGTTTATGAACTTCCGTTGACTTTTGTGTCGCTAAAATGTTGTCAAATATATGTTTATAAACAACTATTATCGTGTACTATCATGTATTATCATGTATACCAGATATTAACAGGTTTGTGTTCGTGTTTGAGTTACAGGTACACGATAAGTTTTCGTGTCGTGTACAGGTATACCCATTTCGTGTTCGTTTTTTATCGTGTTCGTGTCTTATCGTGTACCGGTACACACAATATGCTAGCCCTACTCATTTGTCCTCAAATGGTAGTGGATTAGTAATTATTACTCTAATAAATTAAAGAATGTTGGATGTAACAACTAATTAAACCACATAATTAACTTGTAGAATATAAGTTAATCCAAATATTTAAAAAAAACTTATCAAATAATAGAAGAAAAAGCTAGCTAATTTTATATACTTAAAAATAGAAAGCCAGGCCGTTGAAAAATCCATATATATTATTTTCCTTGGACTTCCAGACGACTAATAAATCAGACATTTTGACCAAAATTGAATCTCATCGAATCGAATGGCGAAATCTAGCGCGGACGATCTGGAGCTCCGGCGAGCGTGTGAAAGTGCAGTGGAAGGAAGTAAGCAGAAGGTTGTATTGTCGATCCGTGTTGCCAAGAGCCGTGGTATTTGGGGCAAATCCGGCAAAATTGGCAAAGGTCAGATGGCTAAACCTAGGGTTCTTGCCATATCCAGTGAGTTTTCTACTATTTATTGGACCTTCCTGCCGATGGTAAACCTAGGGTTCTTGCCATTGGTTTATGCAGCAAAATAAAATTTGTAAATTTATTCTATGATTTTATCATGACATTGGTTTATGCAGCAAAAGAAAAGGCTCAACAGACTAAGGCCTTTCTCAATGTTTTAAAATATTCAAATGGAGGAGTTCTCGAGGTACATAATTCATCTTCTTATATTTTTTTTTTTTTTATTTCGTTCTAGTTTTAAAATCCAAAATATATATGCAGCCTGCAAAACTGTACAAGCTCAAGCACCTTTCAAAGGTGGAAGTTTTAACAAACGACCCTAGTGGATGCACGTTTACGCTGGTAATGCTTTTTCACAGTAGTGAACTTAATTGCTCCTTTGGCTTTTTTAACCGGTCAGCCTTTCTTAGGGTTTTGACAATCTTAGAAGTCAAAGTGTTGCTCCTCCTCAATGGACCATGCGAAATATTGATGACAGGTAATAATAGTAAGTAAGCTATAATAATATTACAAAATAGGTCTTTTATTTTTTAATGTCTGTCTTTAGGAACCGTCTCTTGCTGTTTATATTAAACATGTGTAAAGATGTATTGGGCCATCTACCAAAAGTTGTTGGTATCGATGTTGTAGAAATGGCTCTTTGGGCAAAGGTGCGTTTGAATTCTACGTTTATTTTGTTGTCCGTTTGTTTAGCTATAACAGGTCAAAATGGGTATGCCCGAGTTAGGTTGACCCCAAACTCCTTTTTGTCAATTATAAAGTAAAATAATTCATAATTTAAAACGACTTTGTGGATAGGGGCGTGCATGAAACCGGAAAAACCGATCCGGAATAACCGAAATAAAAAAAACTGACGTTTTGGTTTTATCTTTCCGTAAAAAACGAAAATATGGTTTAGTTTTGGTTTTGCATGTTATTAAAACCGGGAAAACCAACTGACATAACTGAACTCAAAACAAAATTGACGACTTGTTTATGTTTTCGTAAAGCCAAACTTTCGGCTCAAATTTAGTTTAGCATGTAAATTAAACTGATTGATTTATGGATTATTATATTTTATTTTGAATTTTGTAAACAAGTTATAAGAATTTGATAAATAGTGTAACCCAAATATTTAGGCCACATGTATAATAACCAATTAACAAAAAGATTTAGGCCCAAATTCATTATTTTGGGCCAATTTCTATTTCTTTTCTGGACCAAAAAATTGAAGCCTAAATGGCAAATCCGAAAAAAATTCTAAACTGGATTCAAACCGAAAAACCTAACGGTTTTCAAAATCGTCAGTTATGGGTGCGCATGGTGCATTTCGCTGCGGTTTTTGGCTAAAACCAAACCGAAAAACAAAACTTCGGTTTTTGGAGTTTTTGAAACCGTTCGGTTTCGGTTTGAGCTTGAAAATTTTAGGCCGAAAAAAGTTGGCTAAAAATAATGAATTTAGTATAAGTAATTTTGTTAATTGTAAAATAATAGACTATTATACATTTGACCAAAAATATTTGAGTTACATATTTATTAAAAATTCTTATAAATTACTTAATATAAAATAAACAAAACAATAATTTAGGAATTTGGTTCGGTTCGATATTTTTGGTTTTTACAAAAACATAAAACCAAACCGTCGGTTTTTGTTTCGGTTCGGTTTTTTTGGTTACGGATCGATTTCTTCGGTTTCTTGCACATCCCTAGGTAACAGGTCAAAACGTGTATGTTCGGTTTGGGTTGACCGACAAACTTTTTTTGTCAACTAAAAAAATATAATAATGCATTTTGTGAACAAGTTGGTAAAACTTTGGCCACATCTTGACCCGTTTTTAGCTATATTTTTGTTTAGCCTGTTTGAGATAAAACATAATCCAAATCGGCCTTTTTAATAGTATATGGGTTGAACTTTATATCCAGTATTTTTATGCATACAATATAGCTTCTAATACTTTTAATATTATAGGAAAATACACCTGTAGTTTCAAAGAAACGCAACGTTCAAGACGGGCCCGGGCCTGCTGCTGATGTCGTCGCTGAAAGTGACATGAAGGTTACAGTTGAAAAAGAGCTTGTTTCTCAAGCAGAAGAAGAGGACATGGAAGCTCTTTTAGGCGTGTATGTTTCTTTATGTATTCCCAAAATAATTAACCTTATATAATACAATGATTATTAATATATCAATAATTTATTACAGATATGTGATGGGTATTGGGGAAGCAGAAGCATTTTCTGAACGGTTAAAACGAGAACTTCACGCTTTGGAAGCCGCAAACGTGCACGCCATTTTGGAAAGCGAGCCTTTGGTTGATGAGGTCAACTTTCATGTTAGTTTGACTTTGGCCGATTTTTTTTTTTACTTTTGTTCACATGGTCGTATATGTCTACAGGTGTTGCAAGGGCTTGAGGCAGCCACAGTAGCTGTTGATGACATGGACGAATGGCTTGGGATTTTTAATATTAAACTTAGACATATGCGAGAGGATATTGAATCCGTATGTATATAATATAAATATGTTAAAAAATTTTCTTTTTTGGACGTGATTAATCGTTAATGATGATTTTTTTTAAATTACAGATAGAAACACGCAATAACCAGCTGGAAATGCAATCTGTAAATAATAAAGCGTTAATTGAGGAACTGGATAAGCTTCTTGAGAGACTGCGTATACCTTCAGAGGTATGAGGCATGTTTGCGTTCGTTTGTTTGACTTTAACCGAGCATACGGTCGAACTCGAACAGTTAAAATGGGGCTTTCTTATTTGTGTTTGTTGGTTAATAGTATAAACTAACGGTTCACGAACATAAGCGAACTAGTATAATTGAACATTGATGAACAAATATAAACAAACATAACTTAGCAAATAGTATAAACTATTTGCCTACATCCCACCCTCCCCAGACCCTACTTATAGCTTTGCTATTGGTGGGACTCCACTGGGTATGATTGATTGATTGATTGATAACTTAGCAATACCAATCAAAAGTAACCACTGCAAGAATGCAACAAGAATAGGGGCGGCGACTGTTGACATGACCCGAACCCGGCAAGAATACAACAGGTTTTGGGTTGACTAACACTGCACATTTAATAAACGGGTTGGGTTCGTGTTGACTAACAAAAAACAGGTTGGATTCGGGTTGACCCGTTAACATGTTTATGTAATTAAAATGAAACTTTGATAATTATATTTTTGTTTTTTACGTTTTCCATTTTCCGAATATACTCTTGCAGTTTCCAATCAAGTTTCATGATTCTAGTTATTTTAAAAAATAAAAAATCATATTACTCATTTTCTCTACCAACTCTAAATTATTTTCAGTTTTAATTTTTTTTGGTACATGGGTCAAACGCGGGTTGTTTTCGGGTCGGGTTAGGGTTGAACTTTGACACGAATGATAACATGGGTCGGGTTCGGGTTGCACATTTCAACTCGTCAACCCCCATCAAGCCGACAAGATTGACTCCCTACTGTATATTGATATGTTGGGCCTAAAAAAGCAAGTAAACTAGAATGCATTGTAATGAGTGTTTAGTTTAACAATACTAGAAAAAAATGTAATGGGCCCAACACTAAATAAATAAATAAATGAACAAACTTAAAACAAACGTAAAATTCGGTAAAAAACGAACATAAAAAGAAAGAGATGTATTCATGTTCGTCCATTTAGCTAAATGAACAATAAGTTTATTAATGCTCGTTTGTTTGTTAAATAAGCGAACATAAACGAATGGTTCGGTGAATGTACGGTTTTACAGGCCTAAAGAGCTATATCAATTCACTAAAGATCTATATGGTCCCTTCTAATTATGAAATAGGATGTTTTATGCTTTAGAATTATTCTTTGATAGAGCTTTGACAAATTCGACTCGTTTAAATTGTACCTTTTTCTGCTTATTTTATTTTATTTAACAGTCTAGTAATTCTGTTATTCTATTGCAGTATGCAGCATGTTTAACGGGCGGGTCCTTTGATGAGGCCCGCATGCTTCAAAACATCGAAGCATGTGAATGGTTAACTGGTGCATTAAATGGGCTTGAACCACCTAATTTGGATCCAACTTTTGCAAATATTAGAGCGGTATATAATATGCACAGTTTATTTTTTCTTTTTATTCTCAATTCTTTGTTTATCATAGTCTAATAAAACATTATTTCATTAATTTACAGGTCAGAGAAAAGAGGATAGAACTTGACAAATTAAAAACCACTTTCGTTAGAAGAGCTTCTGAGTTTTTAAGAAACTATTTTGCAAGTTTGGTAGATTTCATGATAAGTGATAAAAGTTACTTCTCTCAGGTTTGTATTATAGGCGTTTTTTTGTTTATAACTAGAGAAACTTGCACAAATGGCCCTTGTGGTTTGAGCGCATTGCAAGTTTGGTCTCCAGATTGCAAACTTAGTCCAAACATTTGTGAGAGGGTTGCACGTTTAGTCTGCACCAGTAATCCCAGTTGTTTTTAACGGAAAAGTGGTGTCATGTGCCATTCATGTGGCGGTAATATGTGTGTGCGTGTGTTCAAAGTTGGAACCCTTATAAAACGCTCTTTCAAACTCAAGAACTCCTAATGTCGACTTCATCATGTTCAATCAGTGCAAAATCGAAGGTTCAGTGCACAATTGATGGTGATGAAGTCAACACTAGGAATTTTGGAGTTTGAAAGAGTATTTTGTTGAGTTCAAATTTGAAAAGACACAATTGCCCTCACATGAGTGGCACATGAGAATGTGAAATCACTTCTGTTAAAAACTCACCGGGATTAACGGTGGTGACTAAACGTGCAATCTTCTCACAAATGTGTGCACTAAGTGGGCAGTTTTTTAGTCTAGGGACCAAACTTTCAATATGGTCAAACAATAAGGACCATTTGTGTAATTTTCTCTTACACACTATTTTTATGTTTTAAGGTATTGGAATTCTGAATTTGCTGTTTTGCATTTGACAGAGGGGACAACTTAAGAGGCCTGATCATGCTGATCTTCGCTTTAAATGCAGGACATATGCTCGTCTTTTGCAACACTTGAAGGTTAATTGATATACTTTTATGATTAGAGGCGTTAATTTCTTCCCGTTCACATATGAACTTGTCAATTTGTGTCCTATATCGTTTATAATAACTCAAGTGTAGGCTTGTAAACGAACATGAGCGGAGCATGTTCGTGTTCTTTCGTTATCGAACACAAACAATTAAACGAACCGGTTATTCTTGTTTGTGTTCGTTCGTTTAACTTTAGCCAAACACACGATCAAGCACATATAATTAGACGAAGGGGTATAATTGTTTGTGCTCGATTTCGTTAACAGTATTAATGAATGGTTCACGAACGTACACGTACGGGCATAACTGAACATACTTGAACTAACATAACTGAGCTAATTAGTTAAAAGTAATGTGAAGAACGACGTGTTTAGCCTAAAAAGTTATTAAAACTAGATTTAGTTGTAATGGGCCAAAATGTTTTAAATGAATATGTTAACGACCGTAAAGTCCTGAACTTAAACAAACATAAACGAACATACAAATGTAAAAAGTGAATGCACGTAATCATGCGTTCATGTTCGTTCGTTTATCTAAGTGAACAAACTTTTTGTTCATGCTTGTTCTTTTATTAAATAAACGAACTTCCTGCCGAACGGTTCACTGAACGTTCATTTTGTTTACTAGCCTGGTCGAAAGTTGTGTAAGTGAATTGATAGTGCATACAACATTACAACCTTCTAAATTACTTTATGCAAAAGATTATATTATGATTAGTATAATTTAATTTTGATAATCATAATATCATATTAAACAAATAATTGATTTTACTAACCTGTTTACGTATTATAATTTGCAGAGTCTTGATAAAAATTGTTTGGGTCCTTTAAGGAAAGCTTATTGTAGCTCCCTTAACCTACTTTTAAGGCGTGAGGTATGTTTAAAGTGTCAAATCTTTTTATAAACAGACCACAAAACTTAAAAAATGATTTGTTAAAAAGTTAATATTTTTTTCAGGCTCGTGAATTTGCTAACGAGCTTAGAGCTAGTACTAAAGCATCAAGGAATCCAACTGTCTGGCTCGAGAATTCAAGTGGTTCAAATCAAAATGTAAACAATGCGGATACTTCAACGGTTTCAGATGCTTATGCTAAAATGCTCACTATATTTATCCCACTTCTTGTTGATGAGGTAATTTCTAAATTTAAAGTTTATATTTAGAGTAAACTATGATTTTAGTCCCTGTGGTTTGACGAAAGTAACCCTTTTAGTCCAATAGTTCCAGTTACTTCTTATTTAAAGCCTGACGTCTAACACCGATTGTTTTTGAATGTTAATTTTTTATAAAAGACCAAAATAACCTTTTAGTCCTTGATTTGATGAAAGTAACCCATTTAGTTCTTACGATTTTAGTTCCTGTGGTTTCTGGTGATTTTTCCGGCCATTTTTCGGCAAACTTCTGCAAATTATTGCCAAATTTCGTCTGGGACAGATCTGTGGCTGCATCACCGGAGAGCAGAATGAAGAAGAGAGAAAGAAGAAGATGTAATAAAATTCAATAGTTAACAAAAGTATATGAAAAGCTGCAGAAAGGAAAAGCTGCCGAATGAAGAAGAGAGAAAGAAACTGTTTCAATAGTTAACAAAAGCTGCAGAAACTGTTTCCCTTAACAAAATGCATGTTTTCTCAAAATATTTTGAATTATTATAGTAAGTGCACGACTATATATGTTATTATTTTTTTTAACAGCTAATTTTTGTTATTATTTCTTTTTACACGGATTATCTTAAAAGATATTATTTTATTTTGAAACTATATCTTTAATATAGATATATTTGTTAATTTTCAACCATTTGTTAGAAAGCATATTAGTTCTATAAATATATTTAGAGAGTAATATTAATTTTATATACTTACAAGATATATATGTTATTTTTTTCAATGCATAACATATTTTATTTTATTTTTCATTTAAGTGCGTTTTTTTTTCTCAGGCCCTCGCCTTTTTTGCGCCTTGTGCCTAGGCCCCATGCGAGGCCTATGCGCCTTGAGTGCGCCTAACGCCTTTGATAACTATGGTTTTCAAAATAAAAGCCAAAAATAAAATTAAAAGAATAGATATGTCTACCCTCTTCTTGTTTTTTTCTCTTTCTTATCAGAAAACCCTGAAAACCTAAAATTAAAAATCGGTGTTAGATATCTGGATATAACTGAGAAGAAACTGAAACTTGTGGACAAAACATGCCAAAGAAAAAGCCAATGGACTAAAAAGTTATCTTTTACAACCCAAAACAGTAGTTTTGTTGAAACAAATTGATAGGAATCATGCTCTAGTTTCTAGTCTAAATGTCATTTGTCTATTTTAGGAGGGGGTCAAGTGCAACTTATATTCTATAAATAGGTATCAATAACTCTTTAGGGGGCAGGGAGAGTATTATTCAGTTTGTTAGGCTCTTTGCTTGGCATTGAGAAAGGGCATAGTCCTGGGAACTCTTCGGTGTTAGTCTATCGAGTCTGTAAGATCCGATAGGATCATCTTCTTCATATCAATTCTAGTTTCAGATTGTGTTACTTAATTCAATTTCAATTTCCATCGGCATTAATCAGAATTGAATATCATCATGCACTAGTTATATATTATTTTTTTGCAGAGTTCCTTTTTTTCACACTTCATGTGTTTTGGAGTTTCTGCACTTGCGCCACCTGGAAGTCCTGCGAACGGTGACAAATCAAACGATGATGATTTAGGGATTATGGACATTGATGATAATGACACCAACACTAAAAGTAAAATATTGCATGTGGTTTTAACTTTTTAGTCGTTTGTTAACTTATTGTGGTGTTGACCTCTTTTTCATACAACATCTTGTAGATATATCGGAGCTTGGAGCACTAAACGAGTCACTTCGTGATTTACTCGATGGAATCCAAGTACTTAACCAACCATCTTTTTATTAACTAAATCCTACTTGATGTGCGTAGGCCTGTAAACGAACCGTTCGGCGAGAAGTTGTTTTATTCTTTTATTTAATAAACAAAAAATGAACTTGAAGACTAAGTTTTGTTCATCTAGCTAACTCAACGAACAGGAACAGCTTCATTTATGTTGGTTCATTTAAATCCGTTTATCTTTGTTCGATTACGTTATTTTATATTTGTTTATTTAATAAACAAACGAGCATGAACACTAAATTTTGTTCGTTAAGCGAGCGAACATGAACACGTTTGTTTATGTTCGTTCTTTTGAATTTGCTTATGTTCGTTTTGTTTATATTCATTTATGTTCGTTAGTTTACTAAACAAACGAAATGAACAGTAGGTTTTGTTCATTTAGTTAAATGAACGAACATGAACATGCTTGTTTATGTTTCTTCATTTAAATTTGTCCATTTTCATTCATTTACGTTCATTTATGTTTGTTAGTTTGCGTTTGTTAAAGTTCGTCACTTTACGTTCGTTAGCATATTCATTTCAAGTTTTATGGCCCAGTACAATTTAGTCTGGTGTTATAACCTATTATGCCCAACACATTGTTTTTCACATTACATTTAACTATTTTTAACTCGGTTACATTTATTTGTTTACGTTCTTCAACAGTTTGTTTATACTGTTAACGAATGAACATGAACGAGCACGGATGTTCAATTTCTTAATGAACGAACACAGATAAGAAAACCTGTTCATTCAATTGTTCGTGTCCGATCGTTTGTTCAGCTAAAGTTAAATGAACGAACACTGTTCATTTACACACTTAATTGAAAGAAAATTATGTTGACTTTTAGGAGGATTTTTTTGCGGTTGTTGATTGGGCATACAAGATTGATCCGTTACGGTGCATATCAATGCACGGAATAACCGAAAAATATATTTCGGGTCAGAAAGCTGATGCAGCCGGATACGTGCGTCTTTTACTTGATGCGCTGGAAGGAAGAATTACTGCGCAGTTTACCCGCGTATGTTTACTGTTTTTGTTGACCCACTTTTATTTTTTCACATGTCTCTAATTTGTCACTTGAAATGTAGTTTGTAGATGAAGCCTGTCACCAGATTGAACGGAACGAACGAAACGTTCGACAAATGGGCGTCTTATCGTACATTCCCAGGTAAACAGTGTAAAAGTTAGGGTTGGTTTTTGGTTTGGTTTGGTTTGTGGTCAAATCGAACCAAAAACTGAAAATTCGGTTTTTGAGCTTTTGAACACCTTTGGTTTCGTTTTTTTTCGGTTTTTGTTTTGGGTTTGTTTCAGTTTTGATTTTACCATATAAGCTTGAAATTTTTGGTTTATGAGTTATAAAATATTAAATTTGGGCTTAAATCTTATTTAGTGATTATTATATATTTGGGATACATTATTTGTTAATTCTTATAAATATCTTAACATTCAAAATTATAAGTGTAAACCATACTTTTGTTTCGATTCGGTTTTTTCTACTTTAATTAAATGCAAAACCAAATCCGAACAGAATATTCAGTTTTTACGAAATTACAAAGCCAGACCGTCGCTTTCTGTTTGGGTTCCGTTATTTTGGTTTTAATTACACGCAAAACCAAAACCTAACCGGATATTCAGTTTTTACCAATATATATATAACTGAACCGATGGGTTTTCTTTGGTTTTGATTTCGGTTACGAGTCGGTTGTTTCGGTTTCATGCACACCTCTAATAAACAGTTTTTAATATTTCGATTAATAAATGTTGTATTATTTAATTATTTTAGATATTTTTTTACGTTTATACACCATTTTTAATAAAAAAAATATTTATTTTATTGTAGATTTGCGACTCTTGCTACACGCATGGAACAGTACATTCAAGGACAGTCTAGAGATTTAGTTGATCAAGCATATATTAAGTTTGTAAGTACTCTCCTTTTAAATATTTTTCTTTAATAATACTAATTGTATATGTATATAAGTTATCGATTATTATTTAATTGAATATTGTTCGGCAGATTGGTGTGATGTTTGCAACTCTGGATAAAATTGCTCAAACGGACCCGAAATATGCTGATATTATACTCCTGGAAAACTATGCTGCATTCCAAAATAGGTAATTTTTGTTTTATACACATGGAAAATGACTTTTGTTTATTTTTATTCAAAAAGATAAATATTTGTGCAGTTTGTATGACTTGGCAAATGTGGTTCCGACTTTAGCTAAATTTTATCATCAAGCGAGTGAATCCTATGAACAAGCTTGCACACGTCATATTAGTGGTATCATTTACTATGTAAGTTAAACAATTGTTATTTATTGTTTTTAATTAATATGTATTATTAATTCAAATATCTTAACTGTTATTTTTTTTTTTGCAGCAATTTGAGCGACTGTTTCAGTTTGCTAAAAGAATTGAAGATTTGATGTACACAATTACTCCTGAAGAGGTTAATGTTTAATATACAGTTTATTAATTATGAAATAATAATTTTGAACTCTTAAGTTTCAACTTAAAAAACACTTTTTTTTTGTTATAGATTCCTTTTCAGCTTGGATTATCTAAAATGGATCTTAGGAAGGTGGTGAAATCAAGTTTATCAGGAGTAAGTTATTATATATAATAATTAATATAAGTATTTTAGGAAGCTGCATATATAATTATTGTATACACAGGTTGACAAGCACATTGGTGCAATGTATAAAAAGCTGCAAAAAAACTTGACCTCTGAGGAATTATTACCTTCACTATGGGATAAATGCAAGGTATTTTTTATTTGACATATTATTATTTTATTTAGTTGAGTAAATTTATTTTTGTCACTAAATGAAATAAATAAATGATGATTTACAGAAAGAATTTTTGGACAAGTATGATAGCTTTGCTCAACTCGTTGCAAAGATCTACCCGAGTGAGACGATTCCGTCTGTTACAGATATGAGAGATATTCTAGCGTCGATGTAGGATTTGAGTAGCGAGTTTATAGATGTTTTTCAAAATATTTAAAGTATAAATATGTGTTTGCTTGCCTGGTTGAGTTGGTTTGTTTTCTTTGTAAGTTGAAGTTTATTTGTGTACTTGATTTCAATGGTAATATCAATTGTATTTCATCATTTTCATGTTCATAATTAGTTTTGTTTTCCATTTTATGTTTTCTAGTTTTTGAGATTGATTGTTTTCTTTAAAAGATTAAAATATCAAAGGTCTAGCGGTATAGTAAATGCGTTTCTCTCTAAACAGGCAGGGCTGTAGAATCATTACTATACATTTAGGAGAATGTTTAGAGTTTATGAGTTTGATTATTCGACCTTATTGGCTTACTAACTCGGCTTAGTGTCGTGCTTATCAAGTAGGATTTATATATTTCCAAATTAGTATTGCATCCACACTGAAATTGTGCTAATAGATTCACTTGATTTGCAGCAGTGTGAGACGAGAACAAATTTTGATCTACATTCTCTTCATCATCATTCACCGGAAGCATCCTCTCTATCCGTATGGGGTAATCTTACCCTTCTCAGACCCTACTATAATATTACTATTGGTGGGATATACTGAGTAGGATAATGACGATGATGATATTCTCTTTATCATCATGATCAACCACCTGTGGTTCATTATTGATGTCTAAACCTGCTACATTGGTAACAATTAAATATTAAACATTATACTTCACACGTAATAATTGGATATATCACTAAACTATAATTTTTTACATGCTCAAAATAAACCAAAATGACATAAAATTTAAAATGAAGTTGCTCTTATTATGCTTATCCACAAATCTACTATTCGTAACCTTTTCCTTACTTCTCATAGACAGTGGATGAAACCAAACAAAGGGATGAAATGTTAATCCTACCCTATGAAGTAAAGTTGCTAACCTTAATATGCTCTAACTCGCTGGCAACCTCGGTCATGGGAGGTCTCATGTCACTATCATATGCAAGGCATCTAAATGCCACCTCAGCGACCTTACGAATTGACACATCTTCGATTGGATTAAGGAAAGGATCTATTATCTCATCCAAATTCCCCTTTCCGATCCTGTCGACAGCTAACAATGCCAAATTGACTTCACTATGTTTCCGAGAGAAGTCAACAGCTTTTAAAGCCGTTATGATTTCAACCAACACCACCCCGAAACTATAAACATCACTTTTATCAGTTAAATGAAAGTTTTGATGATATTGTGGATCTAGATACCCTGGGGTCCCTCGCGGGGCAGTTGAAATATGCGAAGAGTCGGTTATACCCAGCCTAGAGAGACCAAAATCCGCTACTTTTGTTTTAAAATTGTAATCCAACAAAATATTGCATGACTTTACATCTCTATGATATATAGGCGGATTCATAGTTGAGTGTAGATAAGCAATGCCTTGAATGATTTCAATGGCAATTGTAAGGCGAACAGGCCAAGGAAGCCCGTTACCTCTCTCTCTTTGCAAGTGTTCAGATAGTGTTCCGTTTGGCATGAACTCATAAATGAGTATGTGATCGTTCCTATCAAAGGAGCAACCTAATAAGCGAACAAGATTGGGGTGGTTAACCGAGGAGAGTAGGATAATTTCATTCATGACTTGATCAATGTCATCGCCATATTGATGTTTAATGCATTTAATGGCTACCCATTCGCCTTTACCAATCTTGCCTTTATATACGGTACCATAACCTCCAGTCCCAAGTTTTTGTTTATCGGAGAACCCATTGGTGGCATTTTGGATTTCTTTGTAGGAGTATATTGGAATAGTTATGCCTTTAGCTTCACAAAGTCTTCGGTTTGACTTGCCTCGAGATTTAGCATTGGTATGATGGCGAGTGTAGCAATACATCAGGCCTATGCTGGAGATCAAGGTTGCTCCTATCGCGATGACTGTACGCGGTTGGTGATGAGTAATTTGTTAGATGACAAAAATAAATAAATAAATAAATATGAATATAAAAAATGGTGAAGGGAAAATGAGAAAGTACTTCCAACAAGAACTCCAGCTCTTTCACTTCCTTTGCAGTGACCAAACATGAATTTCAAAGTGTTGCAATGGGAAGAAACAACTGGTTTTGCTGGCAACCAAAACATGTTCTCTTTAATCACATGTTTATATATATATATATATATATATAGAGGATCAGAATAACCTTTTTGAAATTGAGAACTATTAGAACCATTTTAGACCCCAAAAATAAAAAAAATCATAAAATAAAATAAAACACAAAAATCAAAAAAGTAAAAAAACCAAAATTTTTATTTTATCATCCCGGTTTCATAAAAAAAACTCGGTTTAGCTAAATTATATACACATATGTATAATACATACATATTTGTACATTTACATGTTTTTTTTGTTCACATGTGTATAATTTAAGATATATGATGTTGTACATATGTGTGTATTACGTAACTAAAGATTAAATAAAATTATACATATGTGTATAATACAAAGTTTTTTTTTATTTTTTTTCTATTTTTTTTAATGAAACCGGAATGAAATATAAGAATTTTGGTTTTTTACTTTTTTAAAATTTTTATTATTTTTTGTTTTATGATTTTTTTAAATATTTTTTTTAAAGTTGTTTTTAGTGGTCCAAAATATTTCTCAAAGTTCTTAATTTGCAAAGGGTTCTCTTAGGATCCTCACCCTATATATATATATATACATATATTCTTTTAAATGATATGAAAAGACTTAAATAATGATTCTGGTAATCAATTGAAAAAATGTTTTTGTAAATATATTTTTTGGAAAGATGATGAATTACCCCTGCAAACTTTCTCCTTTCCAAGACATCCAATTTGTTACATTGAAATGAGCAGATTTACCAATTTGGAAGGCAATAAAATCATTTCAAAAAATAAGTTACGCGTATAAATTATAATTAGAGATATTCGATTTTAAGAATTCTAACTTTGACTGGCACTAAGTTATGCGTATAAATTATAATTTTGTTTTAGTGTTATATATTATATTAGTGTATTTTGACAACGAACCCGTATAAATTTCAACATCGAACAATCGGTCGTTCGTCCCTCGAAATTCTCCGAACTCGTAGGAAAAAAATTATAGCTACGCCACTTACTAAGCCCAACAAACGAAATGTACCACGAAGTTCTAACTATTAAACTATATTCTTCCACCCGAACTTTTGTTGGTTTTGATAATATAACTTCTCTTAATAGTCGATTTGATGATTAAATGGATATAATAATAAAATTCATAGTTATATTGTTTGGATGCTGATATCACACTAATAAGATAATCATCAGTGCGTAGTTAGAGTAGTTGATAGATTACAATATATTACTTAAGAACTCAAGAGGTAGAAATGACAAAAAGAACCTGTAGCTTGAACAACTATATAGAATAGTTACCATGAAATTAAAGCATTTTTTATATTATAATTTGAAAATACATGAATGATGTAACTTGTTTGCAAATGCAGTGCCACACACCTATGCCACATAAGCCAAAACACATCTACTATTTGGCCAGCCCGTTAGGAGATCGTCAGCTCGATCGAGACATTAAGCTTAGTTTAGTGGTCGGTAAGTGTTGTAATCAATTCATTGTTATATTAATTTTTGGTAATAATAACCAAACAAAAATGACATAGCTAAGCTACTTCCGGTAAGTTAGGCATGTTAGACTATACTTTAGATGAGATTTTATAAGGTTTTTGTTTTGTGCCTAGCGACACATATCAAGGTGTCTAGTAAATGTTTTCTTGTATATAATTTATGGCTATATTAGTATAGACCTTATTGTAATTTTAGAGTTGTGTGATCTTAATATATATATATATATATATAGATTTTATAAGGTTTTTGTTTTGTGCCTAGCGACACATATCAAGGTGTCTAGTAAATGTTTTCTTGTATATAATTTATGGCTATATTAGTATAGACCTTATTGTAATTTTAGAGTTGTGTGATCTTAATATATATATATATATAGGGGTGAGTTAACGTACAATAATCGCTTAACGTACATTACGTACGCGAAATACGTTCCACTAAAACGTTCAAGCAAAATTCACAAAACTTTAAACGTTCAAGGTTAAAAACACTAATACGTTCAACAAATTCACAACCTTTAAACGTTCAGGTTTAAAGTTTATCAAAATTGATCGATTGAAGCTTCAAATTGATGATTAATTGGATCGATTTCAAGGTTAATTGATCAATTATGTTCAACAAATTCAATTTCAATTTCAATTGCTCAATTTGACAACTGACATGTGAGCAACGATTGATGGTTGTGTCGGAAGAAGATGGTGGTCACGACGGTAGACGATGGTCGCGACGGTGGATGGTGGACGGAATTGTTGAACGGCGATGGTGAAGGTGGACGGAATCGACGGGAGAAGAGGTGGACGGAATTGTTTAATCGGCAATGCGTAATTGTGATTTTAGGGTTATTGAAGATCGACGTTTCATAGCCTCGCGTACGTAACGTACGATAAAGAATTTTCGTATTCCATCCTTTACCTATATATATATATATATATGGGTTAAGTTATTTTACAAAGACTAACAAAAATAAAAATTATTAGAAACAATAATAAATTGATATGTGTTAAATAAGGACCAAAAGAAAAATGATATAAAAATAATAATATATATTTTCTCTCTCTAGATGTAAGTCATATGTTAATTCTCTGATCATTTTAAAACGTCTATAAATTTTTCATATGATATTAAAAAATCACCATAATAACTAGTGTTTTTTAATTTTTAATACGAGTATAACTTTGTTATATAAAAACTAAAACATAAATTATGTCGTGTCTTTCTACTTGTCATTATGTTTTTTTCGTCATTGAGTCTTTCAAATCATCGTTGTGTTTTTTTAAATATTAATAACACCATTGTGCATAATAATATGTAAATATAATGATAACATAACAACTAATATCTAATACATAAAACACAATGATGAATATATATTACATACTAACCTGAAACGGAAAACAAAATGGCGAATACATATAACAAACTGACCTGAAACGTAAAACACAATGGTGAATACATATAACACAACGACCTGAAACGTAAAACACAATGAAAACTACATATTACACAATGACATGAACGTAATGCACAATGAACGTCATACTTTTCTTCTCAAATTAAGTGAATCCCACATGTCAATCCCGAACAAAAGACAATGAACGTATTACACAATGACTAAAAAACAATGATAAGTAAAAAAGACAAATGACGAACAAAAAGACACAATGACGTAATCTTTGTTTTAATTTTTATCTTTAATATGATTACCAATTGAAAAATACAATTACCAAAATCTATAACACAGTATATAGAAAAAACACAATTAAAAGACAAAATGAATAACCAATAACACAATATATAAAAAGTCATTTTTTTTTTATTTTTATATAGCAATATGATACTTATATTAAAGAAAAAATGCTTGTTATTAGGGTGATTTTTTTTAAAATGTTTTATGAAAAGTTATAGACGTTTTTAAGTGATAGAGAAATTAATATGTGTCTTGCACGTGGAAAGTGAAAGTCCATTCTCACAATTTTTATTTTATTACTCTTTATATTTTGACATTATCATGATATAAATAACCTAACACACATGTAAACAAACTTACCTTTGGCAGCATGCGACTAGAAAACACCAAATAGCATGTGCTGATCGAGACGCAAGACAATAATCAATTAATAGTAAGTCCGACATGTTTTACTTACTAATCAATTCATAAATAATTGCACAGTAAGGTATATAATAATAAGCGTTTATGAAAACGTTTTTTAGGTGCAACTTTAATCAAGGGATAATTCTCAAAATAAGCGTTTATGTAAACGTTTTTCAGATTTTAAGTGTCATTTGCAAGAAATTTATAACATACGTATTATAAACTAGTCGTAACGAGTAGCTTATGATTACACACGAGTAGTTTGTAGAACCAGTTAAAACTTGCCACGTGCCCTTAAAATAACCGTAACGAGCAGGTTCACTAATCATTTACTCGTCACGACTAATTCATGCCTCGTAATCAACACCCACGAGTAATTCATAAGTCCTTTAGTCGCGACGACTAGTTTACCTGGTTTACATTCCCTACATGAGTAGTTTATTAGTTATTAACTCGCTGCGACTAGTTTAACCTTACAATCTACTCGTCGCACTAAAGAACTTATGGATTACTCGTGGGCATTGATTACGAGGCATAAAACTTATTTAGTCGTGACGAGTAAATGGTTAGTAAATCTGCTTGTTACGGTTAGTTTAAAGACACGTGTCAAGTTTTAATTGATTATACAAAGTACTCGTCACGACTAGATTATAATACCTATTTTGGAAATTTCTTGCAAATGACACCTAAAACCTGAAAAACGTTTTCATAAACGCTTATTTTGAGAAATTTTCCCTTAATCAATTATATTATATTAAATAAATAAGAGAAATTGACAGAAATAGCCATTTTGACCATCCACATCCAAGACTAGCCATCCTTTCTCAAAAATATCTAAAATGGTTATCGAAGAACCATTGGTCCGACCACTAAAACCTTACATCTGTCGGATTATGAAACCATCAAGATCTAGCCATGTGTCCTAAATAAAAAGGCGGGTCCAGTGGTTTTTACAACTTGTTACTGTCGGATCAACTGTTTAAACTTCGGTTGGAATTTGCTTATTCAAAAATAGTTGGTCCTTGCGGTCTTCGCCGTCATAACTCACTTTGATTACTAGTACGTGAACCCAGATAATGTAATCCGATGTAGAGATTCTGACTGTGATTATGTAGTCAATGTTGGGGGGTTTTCAATCACGCCTTGCTTCATCAATGTTGGGCGAACCAAACAAATAGGAGATAGGTTGCATGGTTTTATTGAGTTTAAGTTATAGCGGATGACATGTGAAAGGCAGTCGGACCAACTGTTTTTGATGGACATTTTGGGTATATTTGAGAAAGTGTGTTTGACATCTTAGAATTAGGCCAATGGGTATACCTTAATGTGCAGTGCGTTAAAGCTGAGTTGGCAAGGATTACCGCGTGATATACCACTTCCTTCATGGGTTAAGAGGAGACGTTAAATGCAAGGTGAGTTAAATGATACTTTAACTGATCTCTACAAACGTAGAAAATAATTTAAGAATCAATTTTAATTAAATAAAGAGAGGTAAAAGTAGTTAAATAATTTTATTAGGGTGTCGTGGAGTGAAATGCGGTAAAGTAGTACATGTGGAGTTAAGAATCATGAAGCATACCCCATGCTCTAATAATTGTCAAATTGGCTGTTGTTGGTCATTTTCCAACATATATAGTAATCTTTCTATTAAAACTAACATGTAACGGCCTAACAACATACCTTTCCGGCAACCGGAGCTTGCTATATAGCCATCACCATCATACCCATCCTTACAACGACACCGATAAGCACCGCCACCGTCCACCGGTGACACGAACTCAGTACAAATCGCATCATGGGAACACTGACAACGCCCTTTAAGCCACCACCCTAACTTAACCACTTGAACATTCAAAGACACGGCAGGATTATCACCAACTATCTTCACCACAACACCTGAAAGCAGAAACCGACAGCCGGTTTTCGTGACATTATCGTAACCCAGAAACATGCTATTCCTATCGCCAGAGTAACAACTCACGTTACTATAAACATCCCCTTGATCACCACAATAAATAACCTGAAGATTAGGCTGGATTGTCGACTCCGGGACCGAGCAAGTTAACACTTGTTCAGTGCAGTTTTCCATCAGGAAGGCGTTATCGGACGTTGGCGCGTAGTTGTCACCGTAGAGATGGCCTAGGGTTTGGACTTCACGGCCACACTTGGCCGGAAGGCTGACTAGTAAGTCATCTTGGGTGAGTTTTTGAACCGAGAATTCGCCTATTACAACGGTGGAGTTGGTGGTGCAGTTTAACCGGATTTCGCAGCCGGAGGAGAAGCCGAATGGGTATGGGATATTGTTGTTTAGTATGCTGCCTGGGCATGTTTGATTACAATAGGGTTTTTGAGATGTGAAGCAAGGTAAATTAATAGAGATTAAAGTTAACATCAAAGTTGTTATATCAATCATAATTTGATAATAAGTTGTTGCAAGATATGAAGAATGGATGAACGTTGAGGAGATTCAAGACTTGAAGGAAATTAATGGAAATAATCAAATTATATCGTAATATATTGTTAATGATGATCACAATAAACAAATTATGTTTTGTTGTAAGAATAAATTATTCTGAAATATCATAATTGTTAAAAAATGGGATATATTAAATTGTTAGAAATATGGATTTATGTATTATGAAATGATATTTGAAGATAAGGTTTGGTTGAAATGATGTATAAATAATTATTTAAGTAATATAGCAAACAATATTGAAAATGAAAAGAAAGATTCCAATTTTATTAGAAGAAAGTGAGTCAATGAGAAGGAAATTGATTTACTTTTATGACCCAGTTTGTTTCAAACTAAAATTAATTGTTTTCTATTTGTAACTTGTAAGTTGTAAAGTTATATATATTATGAAATAGTGTGTGTGAAATAAAAGAAGGGACAACAAGTCAGTACACAAAACAAAAGGTTAGAAACGGGTATTACACTGGTTAAATAAATGAGCTGTTAAATACTTTATAATGGAGATTTAGAAATTAATTATAAAACGTTATTTTGAGACATGGTATGATTGAAATTACATATAATTTACTAACTAAAAATGTAATATATTTGATGTCAACGATCTCACATAAGTTACTATGTTCAAAAACTATCTATGCCTTATTGCTAGAAGAGTTAATCCCTTGGTGCTATAATTTATTAGGTGCACACAAGTTTAGCCATTTTTTAGTTGATTGTTGGGGTGGAGCCACTCCGGTAAGGATGTATATCTATGGTAAGGATGTATATCTAAAGGTTTAAGGGTTTTCAATTCTCTAATGTGCCGGTTTTATGGTGTCATGAGTAATAAATTAGAATAGAGTATTCAGCGTTTAGAAAAACAAGTGCAGTAATATTATTACTGTTGTGAAACTCTCTGTTTAATACACTTAGGTAGCGTTTGGTATGTAGTAATGACATGGGGAATGGAATGATTCATTACGTGGTGTTTGGTTGCTCAATGAAATGGAATCATCCATTACACATGGAATCCCATTCCATCAAAACCATTCATTCCCACCCCCTTCTTTTCTTTCATTCCATTCCTCACTCACCCAACTTTCTCAACACCACCACCACCTAACAACAGCCACCACCACCACCTAACCGCCACTGTCGCCGTCGCCACTACCTTCGTCACCACCGCCGCCGCCGCCATCACCACCTTACCACCAACGCTGCCACCGCCACCACCACTGTTGTTGCCTGACCACCACATCCGTCGCCGCCACCCTACCATCTCCCTCACTACCAATGCTACCACCCCCACCCCCACCACCACACCACCCCGCTTGACCGTCACTACCACCATGTTCGTCGCTGGAGCTACCACTACTGTCGCCATTTCAGGTTTTATTTTATTTTTTTATTTTTTTAGTAAAAAATATATATATTTTGGGATAAGAATATTTTTATTATTTCTATTTCATTCTTACAGTTTTTTTAGATACTAAACAACATAAAGTAATTATTCATTTCATTCTCATAAGTTAACAAAACAAGACAAATGAGTGGTAATGACCCATTTTATTCCATTGTCATTCCATTCTTTCTCTCATTCCATTCCCTCTTTATTCCATTACTTCCAACCAAACATACCCTTAATACAACCATTATACCCCATTAGTATCACAATCATTATAGAGTCGGTTTCAATCTCTATGTCTACTATTTATATATGTATCTTGTAATGGTTATACTAGGGTATAGACCCGTGTTACACAAGGGTGGAAAATATGTCAACAAACATAATAAATTTAAAAAAACAAATTCAAGCAACACAAAACTTCTTTAACTTTCGAACCAAAATGTTAACCATTTACAATATCTAGATATTAAAAGTTTAAAGTTACAATAAGTTAGTGTACATCAAACCACCAAAAACCATCAACAAAAGACCTAAACATGTTCTTTCATATTAAACCACCATCAACTTCTTCAAATATTCTAATAAAAGAAACTTATTTTGCCTCACCACCTGAAAATTAAAAAAAAAAACAATATCATCCAAATTAAATATACTATTAAAATAATAACATGTTTAATAATGAAAGCCCGTGTTACACACTGATGAAAGTTATAATAAAAATAAAAATATATTACATGTAATACGTAAATTGAGTTATATTATATAATGATTTTTATTTTTGACTTTTATAATAAGTTTTTGATATATTTATACACTATTAATTATAAATTATAAATTGCAAACCAAAACTTGGTGTTTAATTTATTTTAAAATAAAACATTCATACCGATATTATTATATACTTTATGTGTATAAAAATGATTTTTAGAATAAAATGTTGTCACATATTAGAAAATGTCTTTCTATAACGTTGGAAGAATTGGAGACGAAGACTCAAACAATAATGTAAATTTCAATATCTTTCAATGACTAGTAACCTGTGTATCATATGCGTGAAAATTGTATATAAATATATATAGCGACAATGATGATGATGATGATGATAATAATAATAATAATAATGAATTGATAGTGTAATATTTATAAGAACAAATAATTTTACATTCATTAGAAGATATTACATTGTTGTTTTATTAAAACAAAATAACATGCAACAACAAGCAAAGTAATGCCAACTTAAAACATCTTTCTAACTTACACTATGAAGCCAAAAAGATATATCAATAAAAACTACATCATGATATATGAAGTCATAAAGTCTTGTTTATTAAACAATCATCGAAATAGAAAGAAATGTGTTGTAATTTTTTATACTTGCAAAGAAGAAACTAAAATCACCACAAAATTAAATTCAATGTATTGTTAATAAGAGAAATAAATGTACAAATATAATTCACAAACTTATAAACCAATCATAAATCTCTATATACATCCTTGGAGTGAAAGAATGAATTTTATTAGGGCTGTAAGTGAACCGGACGTCCGCGGTCGTCCGTTCGGCAAGACGTTTGTTTATGTTCGTCCGTTTAATAAACGAACGGACATGGACAATAAAATTTCGTTCAATAAGCTTAACGGATGAACACGGACTAGAGCCAAGTCCGTTCGATAGTGTTCGTGAACGTCCATTAACGTTCGCTCGATTCCATCCGGTAATGTCCGTATGGTATCGTTAGTGCTTAGATGTATCCAGTATTATATTTTAATTTTGGAATTTCTATTGTTATTAATCACACTTTTGTATTACTACACATGTCTTATGTCTCTTATATTATACTGACCCACTTCATGTTAATATATTAAGTGTTAAGTATATTTGGATGTTATATGGTGTAATTCCAAATTTGTAGGTGCAGTTGTTTAGATTTATGTTTGGTATTAATATTTAACCGTTTATATTTTCCCTTTAGGGGGTGTTTGGGATTGCTTTTTGAAATTGCTTATGGCTTTTTGGAGAGGCAAAATGTCCAAAATGCCCCTCCAAAAGCACCTAAAAGCTCCAAATTGGAGCTTTTAGGTGCTTTTGGAGGGGCATTTTGGACATTTTGCCTCTCCAAAAAGCCATAAGCAATTTCAAGAAGCAATCCCAAACATATGCTTAGTGTTCGTTGTCCATTAATGTTCACATGTTCGTTTGTCCATTAATGTCCATTTGTGTCCGTTTGTCCATTATTTCCGTTAACGCCGGTTTACAATATTAACGGACGAACATGGATGGACATGGACAAACTTAATTTCTTAATGGACGGACACAAACATGAATTTTCGTTCGGTAGATTGTTCGTGAACTGTCCGTTTGTCCTTTAAAAGATTAACGGACGGACAAGAACATGCTCTTGTCCGGTCCGGTTCGGTCCGTGTACACCCCTAAATTTTGTGATAAGAATTATATAGAGAGAGTCATCATATTATCATACAGTTAATAACAGAAGTTATTTAACAAAATTATTACACGGTTTTTATTTATAGATGATTTAGATAAACTTTGTAAGGATGTGATCGAATTATCCGTTTGTCCATTATTTTCCGTTAACGCCGGTTTACAATATTAACGGACGAACATGGATGGACATGGACAAACTTAATTTCTTAATGGACGGACACAAACATGAATTTTCGTTCGGTAGATTGTTCGTAAACTGTCCGTTTGTCCTTTAAAAGATTAACGGACGGACAAGAACATGCTCTTGTCCGGTCCGGTTCGGTCCGTGTACACCCCTAAATTTTGTGATAAGAATATATAGAGAGAGTCATCATATTATCATACAGTTAATAACAGAAGTTATTTAACAAAATTATTACACGGTTTTTATTTATAGATGATTTAGATAAACTTTGTAAGGATGTGATCGAATTAATTATGATGTCAGTTTTTGTCAAAATCTGAATATTAAATTTGAATATTAAAGTGATTCAGTTTCGGTTTAATTTGAATGTTCATATTTTTTCAAATTTGGTTACGAAATGATTTAAATATGAAAAATGAATATGCCTTTTTAGTTAACAAAATAGTGTATTTGGATTGCTAGAAATGAGATGGTTTTTCAAAGGAAGAACTCTAAAGTGGTGGATGTTATCGCGAAGATTAAAGCTAGTTCGTTTTTTTGGATTAGAAATAGATCAAAATTTAAATTTATAGATTGGAAGGATTGATACGATTCCCATATATTTGATGTAATTTTTGGTTTTGCATGCGGTCCTTGATTTGAGGACTTGCATTTGGTTTGTTTGGTGAGTGAAGCTTATATTTCAAAAAAAAAGTTAACAAAATAGTATAACATAAAAATAATTTGTAACGACACGAATTCATACCGAACAAATTTTATATTCTTTTAAAATTAAAACAACCCGTTTCAAAATAATTACAAAATATAAAAAAATGGTTAATTAGTTAACTTCAAATAAATCATGGAAAGGTTTTTGATTTTTGAAATATTATAATCGGGGGTTTATTTTCGACATTAATTTTGACATTTAGGCATAATAAAAATGGTCAAATATAAGAAAATAGAAAGTTTGTTGAGATTAAAGACTATGGAAATCTTAAAAATTTGTATTTAATTTGTAAAATTCCGTATTTAATCGTGTTTAAATATGTTATGACTATTAACCATAAACTAAGCAATTATAGTTACTATTTAAAATTTGAAATTTAAGTATAAATTCGAAATGATTTATTTCAAATTTCGTATTTAAATAACAACTTACTATATTTTCAGTAACATTAAAATTAAAAGTACGTTATAATTATGATTCTAATTTGAATTTCGAATAGAAGATTTAAATTATTAATTTGGAGGTTTATTTTTTAGACATTAATTTTAACATTTAGGCGTAATTAAAATGGTCAAATATAAACAAATGGAAAGTTGTTTGACATTGAAGAATATGGAAAACTTTAAAAGTTTTATTAGTAATTAGTCAAATTCTGTATTTAATCAGAACTAAATATGTATGAAAATTATTTATTAATTAAGAATAAATTAAGCAACAAAGATAATACTTATATTTTGGTCAAGCTACATATTTGAAATTATTAATGCTGGAATTCGGTAATAATGCTGGAACATATTTTAGGCATAAAAATGCTTTATTTTTATACGTATTTAATCTTGATTAATTATGAATAGTAAGTAAAACTAAAGTAACAAAAACTTGTATTTTAAGTAAGATTTTAAAGAAAAGTCAAATGACTATATTCATTTGAAATTAAATATCAATTGAAATCATTAATTTGTATTTTAAAAGGTAATTTGGTAATAAAGCTAGAAAAGTTTGATGCAAAAAGTATATTTAAAAAAATGACAAACATGTTTAAAATTGATTGAAATTTTCAATAACATCCACACATGTTAACAATCAAAACATGTTTACAATTAATAGAAATTTTCAATAACATCCAAACTCCTTTGAGACAATTTGCTAATTTACAATCTTGGACCGCCATAAGCTGAAATGAATAAAATTAAATTAATGTTATATAGTAATTTTATAATTTATATATACTAAATTTAAAAACAAAAATGCATATTTTGGTTTAACAAGAACTAAAAATGGATTTAAACGAAAACTGTAAGACAATAATTTTAATGACCACCTAAATCAATCATATTTAAGAGAATAATTGTAATCAACACCTAAATCAGCCAGTCATTGTTGGGAAGATGAAGCAATTATAGAAAATTCAACATGTTCATTTAACCTTGGATTTTGATTTAAAACCTAAATAGAGTAAACGATAATCAGATTAAACAATGGTCATTAAACTAAAATTAAAGATAATCAGAATAATATTCAATAATACAAAATCATCGAACATTAGAGTAGAAGAAATATTAAACTGGTGGAAATGAGAGCCGTCGCCGTAGTGTGGATGTAAAACGCAAGGGAGAGAGAGAGAGAGAGTGAGTGAGAGAGAGAGGAAACTAAAATTGTTTAAATGGTTTTTAATGTTAAGGTATATATAATATGAAAAGGATGAGTTGGCATACCTAAGGTAGGAAACATGTGACATGACATCTAGTTGTCATCTAGGTGGATACCCTTAATTGATGCCATGTGGAAATCCGTATTGCCATAATATATTAGAAAGATGTACACTACTAGCCTTTAGCCCGCGTGTTGGGTTATGAAGGCCTTTGGGCCGGTTTTATTAGGGCCCGGTTTTGGTTCCTAATTGTGTGTAACCCAAATCTTATGTATTATATATACACACCATGTAATTGTAATCTTTATTCTAAGCTAATAGAGAACCTATATGACATTTGTCAAATTTTATTTGTATTTGTATTTGTATTTGTAATTGTTAAACTGACTCGTTATGTCATTTCAATAAATTCATTTTGTCGTTTATCATTTAATATTAATTTCGATGATTTATAGTCATTACTCGTTCATTTTCTATTCGTTTAATTTAATTAACGAATCTCGAGCTATAAAATTCTATAAAATAATCAAGGTTTACATTTTTCGGGTATAAAACGTAACAATCTAAGGATATATAAATATAACAAGTTTTGATCAATTATTGTATAATATAAAGTTTAAGGATTAATTTGAAATTAAAGTTTTATATGTTTTAATAGAAGAGGGGCTTAAAGTGTAAATTGGAATTTAAAATTATAACATAATATTATTAATATACCCCAGCCGCCCCCCTCTTCCCCCCCTCCCTCGCGCTTTTCCAGCGATGCATTCCGGCCAGCGACGACAACTTCCGGCAAGCCTCAATCCCCCGTTTCCCTCGTCGTTTGACCCGTTTAAATCGTGTTAAATCATTAGAACTTATCGACAAATGATTATTATCAATTAAAAACTCATAACAACTATATAACGGCCGATTAATCCGGGTAACCGCCGGAATAATAGTAAGATCTAATTAACACTCTTTAACACCCAAACGCTCCAATTGACACTATAAATACGACCCAAACTAACATCTAAACTCGCACCACCCTCCAATCTCCTCTCTATCACTCTCAAAAATCCCACTTGTTCATCAAAGTTTGTTTTTCCGGCTAAGTTCCGTTCGCCGTCATTCCGTCATCACCTAAGGTATTTAATACATGATTTTGATTCATTTTAACCCAATAAACAAAACCCCTAACTCAAATTAAACAAATATGGTACGATATGGTGAATTGAATATAGGGTTTTTTTGTGAAGAAGATGAAGATTGAGTTCTGTTTTTATATAATTGTTTTACACCTTTAACAACAAACTAGGATGGTCCAGTGGTTGTGTCTGCCTAGTATGGTTGTGGAGACCCGGGTTCGAACCCGGGTCACAGCAGATCCTTTAATATATTTTTAAAACCATTTTTATAAATAAAATATATATTTATAAATCATATAAAATAAATAAAATTAATTTTATAGTTAAATAAAAGTTGTTTTAATTTCCGTTAGCATTTTAGTTCAAGTATCAACTTTTGCAAACCAAACCACCCGTTAAAACTCGTTAAATAATTATGTAGATAATATATATAAAATGTCGTTGTAACTTTAAAATGAAACATACCGATCACGACAAATTCCTTAAATATTAATAATCTGGTAAATAATATTATAATAATAAAATTGATAAAACCCGTTAACTTAAATATTAATACACTTAAAAATGTGTAACAAAATACTTATAAATAAAAATGTATGAACCTTGAAACCAACGTTATTGTCCCGTAAATTAGTTAGTAATTTTTGTATTTCTTGTTTTAGCTCGCGAGATTCGATCGTTCGATTTCATTTAACGCACTTACGGTTTTTCTTTTCAAGTTATCTCCAATCTCAAATGTGAGTTTCTCACACCCCATTTTTACCCTTTTTACTATTTTGGGGGTAACATATATATCCTATCAAAATTCAATTTCGTTTATTTATTATTTACAAACTACAATTCACATCATGGACTTGTGTGTTTACTTACTACTTGCTACAATATTAAGTGATGGATTTCGTCGATAAGTATGATCATACGCCCCCTTTTGCACTCAGGACCATTGTTTCTAGTGGAAAAGGGACTCCGATCTGAGTACGTTGGTGCATAATCCCAACTGAAAAAGACCTTCATTTATTCTTTACACTCAGGACCTTTGTTTCTAGTGTAAAGAACCCTTATGTGCTTACACAAGCTTTTATGGAAATGTATGGTTTTTATGTAGTATTTAAACTGTGTGAACTCACCAACTATTAAGTTAGTTGACATTATTTTATATATATGTTACAGGTACCATTATTAGAGGATGAAACATATGAAGTCACTAGAAGATAGGTTATTTTAATAATAAATAAATAAGACATGAGTTTATTGTTCTCCTTTGTATTTGTTTTTATTGAACAACTTGTGTACTTGGGTTTTGAATGAATTAATGATATTATTGCCACTTAATAGTGTCACATGTGTTTCTGGAAATCTGTACGTTACACCCAGGCGTTTCCGCTTTAGCCGGGGTGTTACAGATTGGTATCAGAGCCGTGACTATAAGATAGGACATTAGACGTAGTGTTCTAATTAGTTATAGTTTATTTTCTTAATTGTTAAGGTTGCATGATTAGAGAATTATGTTGGCCTTATGTGATTGTTCAATACACTTGCTTAATATTTTATTGTTAATTCATTACGCCTCAAGTACACAAAGCACACACAAGTCCAAGGCTTATGCTTAAAAGCAAAGATTTTTCAAACATTTTCAAAAATCGATTTTTATTTGGTGTTTCGATATTTCTTCTTCTTAAAGATGGTTCGTTATGGCGTGTATGTAGTAACTGGAAGGGGGACGTGCTTGTTTTCCGAAACTCTTGACACCAAGGTTATTGAAACCTTAGTATAAGCAATGCGTATAAAACACATTAGACGCGGGACCCGGTTGCTTACCTGGAGAGTTAGGAAAGGGCATGAATCCTATTAGGCCAAAGCATACCACTTCAACGCCATATGAATCACCATTTTAAGTTTTCACCGCAATCATTTTCTCTTTGTGAAAAGAATATCGTTGCACTCCTCTATGTTTTACAATGTGTTTTAACTGGAAGTCTGTACACGAATACCCAGCTTTCGGTTTGGTTTGATTTCGAGTTTCTTGATGTTTGGAAAATAAGAGTCCATGGTGGTTCATGAGAACTCTAAAGTTCCACACAAGATTTATTACCATTGTTATGATTTTCATTTATGTACTTATTTTAAACAAACTTTAACAAGGAATTTCTTTTATACCACACCCTATTCCGAGTCTCACAAATTTCGTTAATATTGTTCGCAGAATGTCTATCTATTCACAAGCCGTTCTTCCAAAACCTCTAGCCACAAGTTAACTGCTCAAATCACCAAACAACTAGCCGCGGTAATTCCTGATATGATGACCCAAATTCACCAGAACCTTCTGCTAGTATCGCCTCTGCTTCAAGCGAGCCTAAACCATATCACTGTTCGTATAAGACTTTCACTAGCACCAAACCCCCGGAGTTTGATGGGACTGAAGGTGCCACTGCCCTACTTCAGTGTTACGAACAAATGGAAAGCAAATTCCTCCACATTGAGTGTTCCGATGATAAGCAAACCTGTTTTGCTACAAGTGTCTTTGAAAAAGGGGCTTACCTGGTGGGTGAAGGAAAAGACAACCCGTGGTGCCGAAGCTGCCATGGCTATGCCATGGGATGAATTGAAAGAACTGATGACCAAACAGTTATGCCCTCCAAGTGAGCTTATGAACTTGGAAGCTGAGTTTTGGAACCTCAAACAAGAGAGTGGTGAGCACGCAGCTTACACTTCTCGTTTCAATGAACTCAGTGTGCTGGTACCCCAACTTGTTACCCCAACTTCACGTGCCATCGATAAGAACATTCGCGGACTACCAAGACAAATTCAAGATAGTCTCTTGAGTAGTGCTCCCAAGGAACTAGGTGACGCGATTAACCTTGCTGCAACCAAAACTGATAATCATGTTAAATCCGGGATCTTGACTTTGAAGAAATGGAAGAAACCTGCTGATAAACCTTCTACCGAAACCAAGAGTCGAAGTCGAGCCATCCAAGCCTTCCCATTCCTCAAGCCACAGGAAGCGCAAGGATTACGCACTAACCCAACAAACTGCACCCAACCCAACTTTGCCCCACCACTCAGGAAACCCTATAACGGACCCACCCATGTGTAACAGTTGCCAACGACATCATTCAGCTAGTATGGCGTGCCGTCAATGCAGTCATTGCAACCGTTTTGGACACCTTAGTGCCACTTGTCGGGAGGTCACAATTGCACCAATTGCTCCTCCAAGGTTTGCTCAACCCAACCCCATCCTGTGCCCTATGTTCAACCCATAAATCAGGTGCGAGCTTGCTATAATTGTGGTTACCCTAACCACTTTCGCAACGCGTGTCCACGACTCGCACATGCGAATGCACTTCAGCTTGCTCCAGCTCCGCTGTACCAGGTTCAGACATACCAAACCCAGCAAGCTTATCAGCCACTGGTTCCACCATTGCTGGCTAACCAAGCTCAAGTTCATCCGCCTCCCGCCATTTTAGCTTCTGCACCACAAGGTGGTCAAAACGTTCAGTTGCTCAGGCTCCTCAAGAAAATCATGGACGTGCTTTTATGATTAACGCCAATCAAGCTCAGCAAACGACGATGTGGTGAACGGTACGTTCCTCGTAAATGACCAGTTTGCAACCATTTTATTTGATACCGGTGCCGATATGAGTTTTGTGTCTTTTGAATTTGAGCCCTTACTTGCTAAACCCCGGTCTAAGCTTAAGAACTCGTAGTTTGTTGAGGTAGCTAATGGAAAATCGGTAGCAATTGACTCGGTTATTCGAAATTGCAAGTTAAATCTAATGTCCATAAGTTCTCAATTGACCTCATTCCTATGAAATTGGGAAGTTTTGAAATCATAGTAGGCATGGACTGTCTATCTGTTCAACGTGCTGAAATTGTTTGCTTCGAGAAGTTCATTCGTATTCCGCTTGCCGATGGTCAAATTCTCCGTGTGTCTGGTGAAAAGCCTTCTTCCTTGACCCTAAATTTTATCACTTGTTTTTATGCCCAAACGTACTTACGCAAGAAGTATGTTGCATTCGTAGCCAATGTGGTGGAAAAGAAAGAATGAAAAATGAGGACATTCCTTTTGTTCGCGAGTATCCTGAGGTGTTTCCCGATGATGTTCTGGTCTTCCTCCTAATCCTGATGTGGAATTTCGAATCGATCGCGTGCCTGGTGCAACCCAGATTGCGAGGGCTCCTTATCGTCTTGCACCCTCCAAGATGCAAGAATTGTCTAACCAGCTCCAAGAACTTTTGGATAAAGGGTTCATTCGCCCTAGTTCATCTACTTGGGGCGCACCTGTTCTTTTCGTCAAGAAGAAAGATGGATCCTTCCGTATGTGCATTGATTACCGTGAGCTCAAAAAACTCACAATCAAGAATCGTTATCCCTTGCCTCGTATTGACGATCTTTTTGATCAACTCCAAGGAGCTTCATGCTTCAAAGATTGATCTTCGTTCGGGTTATCATCAACTACGTGTGCATGAAGATGACATACCCAAAACCGCTTTTCGGACACGTTATGGGCATTATGAATTTATGGTTATGCCTTTGGGCTAACCAATGCACCCACGATGTTATGGATCTCATGAACCGCGTACGCAAACCTTACTTAGATAAATTCGTATTGTTTTTATTGACGACATTCTTATTTATTCCAAGTCCAAAGCTGAGCACGAGAAACATTTTCATTCCGTCCTTGATCTTTTAAGGAAGGAACAACTCTATGCTAAGTTCTCAAAGTGCGAATTCTTGTTGAAGGAAATTCCGTTCTTAGGGCATACACGTTGACCCAGCCAAAATCGAAGCCGTAAAGAATTGGAAAACTCCAACCACTCCTACCGACGTTCGTTCTAGTCTTGGTCTTGTGGGTTATTATCGTCGCTTCATTCTTAATTTTTCCAAGATCGCTTTGCCCCTAACCTCTCTAACTCATAAGGATAAACCTTATGTATGGGGGGCCAAAGCAAGATGAAGCCTTTCATACTCTTAAGTGGAGGCTTTGCGAAGCACCAATACTTGCACTCCCCTAGGACAATGAGGATTTTGTTGTCTATTGCGATGCTTCCAATCAAGGTCTCGGTTTGTCCTTATGCAACGAGGTAAAGTTATCGCTTACGCTTCAAGACAACTTAAGGTTAATGAAAAGAATTATGCAACGCACGATCTCGGTGCCGTTGTATTCGCATTGAAAAGTTGGAGATATTATCTCTATGGCACTAAGTGCGTGGTATTCACCGACCACAAGAGTCTTCAACATATTTTTGACCAAAAATTATTTAAACACGCGGAAACAACGATGAACCGAACTACTTAGCGACTACGACTACGAAATTCGTTATCATCCTGGTAAAGCGATGTTGTAGCCGATGCCCTAAGTCGAAAGACCATGTGAAATCAATTCTGCTTCATTGTGTGACCGTTCAAACCGATCTCCAACTTTGTATCTTTGAAGCCCAACATGTCTCGGTCACCAAGGGTAATATGTACGAAGAAATATCCTGTGGTGTCGAGAATCAACTTGAAACTAAGCGCGATGGTTTGTTGTATTACCTCAATCGATGTGGGGTTCTGATGATTGGGTAATAGTCATGTATATTATTATATTATTTGTTTACTTTTAGTCTAAATATTATGTGACCTTGGTACTTTATACGTGCTTTTGTTTTTCAGGCCATCATACGTGAAGATACTAATTAGAGATATTTACGAGCATGGCATCTTCGAAACTCGGAAGTGATACATGTGTCTTTGAAGAAAATTATAAGGAAAAAAATTATAAGTTCATGAATTTTTATATTAAAGTCTTAATAATTGTTTTGGTGCAAATCAAGACACTGCCTTTGTTTCGTTAGTCTACACAACAACTAAAGGAGCTAAAAGAAAGTTTGACTATTTGGTGGATAATCATTTTTGAAGTAATGTCACGTGGGCTAAAAGAAAAGGTAGGAGGTAGTCCAAGCCCACGTAAATGGATCAGATGGAACCGAAAAAGATAAATATAAAAAGGGGATTTGAGGTTTGAGAGAGACTCACACAACTTGCGACAAAAGTTGCATACGACACTAGGGCAGGGGGAGCGCAAGACAGCAGCAGCCTCTTTGGCCATGCGGCACGCGAATCAAGATGAAATAACTATGACCATGCAAGGCTAATCTCATTGTAACTTTCTCCGGGTGAATGGTTTGTTTAGGTTAAACATTAAACTTTGTTTTATTTATTTATTGGATTTGTTTATGTGATGACAAACATTTAACAATTGAAGTATTAGTTAATAAACAGTTTCTTGGTGTTTTGAGTTCTTTCTTTACAATCGCGTTCGGTGTTGACAAAACCGAGAAGCGGGTTGGGTGACTTTAGGGGGTTGACTTGATACTAGTAAACTGGGTAATTGATGTGTATAGGTTTGATGACAAAAACCTGTCTCAATATATACTTTAACTAATTTCCAACACCATGTTTATCTGGTGTCCAATGATCAAACGAGTTTTGTGTAAAACCTAGAACCTGAACCCGGAGGAGGTTGCATTTTCTTTAATTGTTTTTAAAATCAATCTTTTAATTTTCACTTGATATCGTTTGTCCATCTTTAGTTATAGTTTTATATTAAAATAATCAAACAAATTTGTAATACTGACCACATGTTCCTCGTGGATACGATACCCTACTTTCTCTAACTATTTAGTTTAATTGGGTTTTTGAATGACTAAAACGACGGTCATCAAAATGGCGCCACTGCCGGGGAGCTAGTGCGCTTAGTGTTGCGTTACTTATTTGATTAAAAAAATAATAATAAAAATAAAAATATATATATATATATATTTAAAAAATATAAAATATATTTTTATTTTTTATTATTATTTTTTTGTTTTGTATTTGTATTTATCTCATTGTTAAGCATCACGTTATTATGCTTAAAAAAAAATTTAAGAAAAGACAAAAAGATGTCTGTTTATATTCAGTTATGTATTCTGTAGTTCGTTGAATTTCGTTTATATAAAAAAATATGAAATCAGTATGCTGATAGTTTGCTTATTTAGATGTATATAATCAGTCAGTTAGTTGTACAGTTGTTTCGTTTATTTAGATGTTTTGTAATAAGCCGGGTCGGATCGTTTGAGTTACTTAAATATTTCCCTTCCATACCCTTACACCTGGCCCCGTTACAACCCTTTTAAAGACCTCTTGATTTGCATTTGTGCCAAAGCAGCTTGATGGATTAGTATGTACTTCTGAGTGATATTGAGAGTTGAGTGATACTGGCACATCTTTTGCTAGTCCATATATTAAACCGAGAGGAGAGATGTTATATTACGAGTGGTATGAGCAGTGTTCCTTAACCATAAACAAAGTACACCTGTCTGGGTGGCTCTATTGTTTTAATTATAGCATTTAACCGTATTTGTGAGATGTCAATCTAAAAACAGTGTCAGTCTGGGAAACTGGGTATGGCCTTAAACCTTACTAGTATTAATGGCGATAATCTACATACCTATGATGGAGGTCGATGTTTGCTTTAGAGTATTGCTTGATGGCAAGCAAAAGATAAGTGTGGGGATGTGATGGTCGGTTAATCTGTATATGTTTTAGTTTGGGTTATTGTTTAGTTTTAACTGTTTATTCTAGAACTATCGATAGTTCATACGTGTATTATTGGATTTCAGGTCACAGGCGTTAAAGTACTAAATATGGACCTGTTGTGACACGGAATGAAGACCCGGGATGTCCAGCACGCGAAGCGACAAGTTTAATGATGTTTGCTGGTGAGGAGACCCATCGCGATACGCGATGGGCTCCTTGGAGACCCATAGCATATCACTATGGGGTTTAAATTGACCTTTGACTTTCTGGTCCATCGCGTTGAAGACCCCATCGCGTATTGCGATGGGGGGTGCAGACAGGATTTTTAGTTTATATCTTATTTTTCATCCAAAAGAACCCTAACTCCGTTTTTAGAACCAAGAGGCGATTTCCAGCAGTCCTATAGGCGATTTCCACCATCCTAGTTCGTGTCAAGACCGTATCTATGATCTATATCATCCGTATTGAAGATTCAATGATGTCGCGGCTCGGCTAATCTCCTAGAATCGCACCCGGGATGTATAGTTGTAACCTTTTACAGTTTTTCTCATTTGATATGAACACTTGTGTATTGTATGATGATTTATATGATTATTGATGTTTAGTATTTCTATGTGT